>NC_045159.1:5254263-5434263 GCF_900700415.2 Clupea harengus | reverse complement strand
GTGTGTGTGTGTGTGTGTGTGTGTGTGTGTGTGTGTGTGTGTGTGTGTAGAATCTGCGGACCTTGAGGGGCCATGTGGGGACCCTCCCCCTGCAGAGCCAGAAGAGAGGGATGAGAAACGGAGGATGAGTGAAGAAGAGAAGGATGAGAAAGAGAAGACGAGTGTAGAAGCGGAGGAGTGTGTGTATCAGCCAGGCGCTCCAGTGGGTATGTACACACACACACACACACACACACACACACTGTTGTGTGATCTCCTGGTGGTGTGTGTTCTATGCCCTGGTCGTTTGTGTGTGTTGTGTGTTCTGTCCCCGTGTGTGTGTGGCGTGTTTGTGTGTGTTGTGTGTTCTGTCCCCTGTGTGTGTGTTTGTGTTGTGTGTGTGTGTGTGTGTTGTGTGTGTTGTGTGTTCTGTCCTGTGTGTGTGTGTGTGTGTGTGTGTTGTGTGTTCTGTCCCCTAGTCGTGTTTGTGTGTGTTGTGTGTTCTGTCCCGGGGTGTGTGTGTGTGTGTTGTATGTGATATCTCCTGGTGGTGTGTGTGTTCTATGCCTGTGTGTGTGTTGTGTGTGTTATGTGTTCTGTCCCTAGTCGTTTGTGTGTGTGTGTTGTTGTGTGTGTGTGTGTTCTGTCCCTAGTCGTGTGTGTGTGTGGTGTGTGTGTGTGTGTGTGTGTGTGTCCCCTAGTCGTGTGTGTGTTTGTGTGTTGTCTGTCCCGTCCCCTGTGTGTGGTGTGTGTGTGTGTGTGTGTGTGTGTGTTTTCTCTGCTGGTAAAGGGTGTTTGTGTTGCAGGTTTAGACTACATAGTTCCGGCCAGTGGGTTCTTCGCAAACTGTGTAACGTGTTCTACACCAGTGAGGTGACCGCCAAGGCGGAACACTGCAGCGGCACGGAACACCACAAGAACCTACGGTCCCGGTACGTCCGTCTGTCTGTCTGCGTCAGTGTCTACCTCTCTCTCTCTCTGTCTGTCTGTCTGTCTGCGTCAGTGTCTACCTCTCTGTCTGTCTGTCTGTCTGTCTGTCTGTCTGTCTGTCTGTCTGTCTGTCTGTCTGTCTGCGTCAGTGTCTTCCTCCTCTCTCTCTCTCTCTCTCTTCTCTCTCTCCCTCTCTTCTCTTCCCCTCCCCTCTCTCTCTGTCTTCCTCCTCTCCCCCTCTCCTCTCTCTCTCTCTCTCTCTCTCTTCTCTCCTCCTCTCTCCTCTTCTCTCTTCCCCTCTCAATTCAATTTTTTCAATTTTCAATGGCTTTATTGGCATGAATGTATGGTACACTGTTGCCAAAGCACTTAAACAATAAGAACAATAATAATAACAACAATAATAACAACAATGGTAATACAGGAACAGATAAGTTAATTAAATAATAAAAAAAAATAAAAATACATAAAATAAAAATGCTTAAATAAAAAACATTACAATTATAATAATTACGTAAAGAAAAAACATAGACAGATAAGAATAGATACAAAAAAAAAAAAAAAAAAACACTATGAGTTCAGGCCTATGTTTATTGGTGGTATGGCCTGCTCTCGGAGGATGTGGCAGGACTGCACATATTCGGAGGCTAAAATGTTACAGGTCTCTATTTCCCCCAGGAGGAATGGTAGTTTTTGTTGGTTCGTTAGGTTTATGAAACCTGGGTGGATGTATTCAAATTGTTTGTAATATGCACTTCTTATATTGTGGTATTTTGTACATTCCGTCAGAAAATGAGGCTCATTTTCGACAGCGTTAATATTGCAGTGGACGCATAGTCTCCCTTCGGGAGCCACCCAGCATTGTCTGTGTCGCCCCTTTTCTACTGCAAGACTATGGTCGCTGAGCCTGTACTTTGTTAATAGAATTCTTTGTTTATAATTTTTTATTTGGATTAAGTATGGTGCCAATTTGCAGTCCTTTTTTAATGTTCTGTATACATTTAGCTTGCTGGATTCTTTCATTTGATTCTTCCAGCAGTTAGTGTAATTTTCTATACAGCTTTCTTTTAACTGTTTTAGTTTTGAGGCAATGCTTAAGTCTTTCTTGCTGAGCCCATGTTTTTGGACAAGGTAGTTGAAGGGGTCTCTCTCTGGGTGTCCATCCCTCAGTTGGGCAGCAGTGTGGTGGTGCCTGTCTGGTTTGCTTATTTGCAGATGGTTCCAGAATTTTGCTGCTCTCTTTTGTATGTCTAGAAGGAGTGGGTATCTTCCCAACTCTGCTCTACACGCTATGTTAGGGCAACTCCTGTTTACACCCAGTATATTTTTGCAGAATTCCAAGTGGAATAGTTCGGGGTGGCTTTTGTCCCATGTGTCCAATTTATTTTTAAATTTAGTTCCCCAAACTTCACTCCCATACAGTAATATTGGTTTCAGTATTGAATCAAAAAGTTTTAGCCAGAGTTTTATGGGGGGGTTATATTTTAGTAGTGATTTCCTGAGCATGTAATAGGTTTTTCTTGCCTTTTCCGTTAGATCTGTTATTGCTCCATCAAAAAGTCCAGTTGAAGAAATCGTTAGTCCTAAATAACAATATTTTTTTACTTGTTCCAGTTTTTCTTCGCCAATTGTGAAGCTGTAATAATTATTGTGTTTGGAATGTCTTTTTTGGAATACAATGATTTTGGATTTATCCAGGTTAATTGGAAGGGCCCATGTTATACTGTATTCGTTGATAATATTCAGACTTTCCTGAAGCGCCTCTGGACTCGGGGAGAGTAGGAGGAGATCATCGGCAAAAAGCAGGCATTTAATTTCTTTATTTAGAAGTTTAAGACCTGGGGACGAAGATCTTTCAATTTTTGTGGCCAAATCATTAATATATATATTGAATAAGGTTGGACTTAAGCAACAGCCTTGTCGAACTCCTTTTGTCTGATCAAAATAATCTGTTAGTCTGTTGTGAATTTTTACACAGCATCTATTGTTTTTATACATATCTTTAATGATGTCATACGTTTTGCCTCCAATTCCACTATCAATTAATTTCAACATAAGTCCATCGTGCCATACTGAGTCGAAAGCTTTGCTAAAGTCAATAAAGCAGCCAAATATTTTACCTTTTTTAACATTTTGTACGTGTTCCTCTATGAGTGTGTGCAAAGTGTATACATGGTCGGTTGTTCTGTTGTTTTGAGAAAAGCCAATCTGGGATGAATTTATTATATTGTTGTTCTGGATACATTTTTGAATTCTATTGGTCAGGATGCCACAGAATACTTTCCCTAAATTGCTGCCTTGTGAGATGCCTCTATAATTATTAGGATTAAGTTTGTCACCTTTTTTATGGATTGGAGTGATGTGGCTCACCTTCCATTGTTCTGGAAAATGGCCTGAAGACAGGATTAAATTGAATAATTTTAACGTGGCCTCTCTTAATTTAGGTGTGCTGTGTTTTAGCATTTGGTTGTACACTCCATCTATGCCACATGATTTTTTGTTCTTGAGGGATTTTAATTTTGAGTTCAATTCTGATAATTTTATAGTGGAATCTAATTGATTTAGCCTGTCCTTTTGTGTCTCTTCAAGTTTTCTTAACTGAGATTCTAAGGTTTTTTGTTTAGAATTTAGGTTATCTTTTTTGTACAATTTTTCAAAATGTTCTGTCCATTTTCTTCCATCAACTAATGGGATGACTTTTTCTTTTCTTGTTTTGTCAAAGTTATTCCAGTGTTCCCAGAAGGAGTTATGATCTAATGCGTCCTCCATTTCTTTGAGTTGGGCATTCATATGGTCATTTTTTTTGTGTCTTAGAAGCGATTTGTATTTCTGAAGGGTGTTAAGATATTGTGTTCGAATTTCTTGATTTGCAGGATTTCTGTGTTTATTGTTTGAACTTAATCTCAATTCTTTTCGCAATTTTTTACAGTCTTTGTCAAACCATTTGTTTTTGTTTGAATTCTTGATTTTACTTTTTTTGGTAGTGCTGTGTTTGACTTTTTTTAATGACCTTTTAGCTGCAGTTAAAAGTATTTCTGTAATTTTTTCGGCTGCTGAGTTGATGTTCTCCCTGCTGTTTTCAAATTTGGTAAAAAAGGAAAGTAAATATCTATCTTCAACTTGGATGGAGTTTAGTTGCGTTATGTACTGTTCTAGGTTGTCATTATTCCATGCGTATTTTACAGGGAGTGGGTGTAAGGCTGGTGTTGTTTTTTGTTGAACTACGTTAGGGTTTTTCTTAAGGCTGATAGAGGTTTTTCTTAAGGCTCTCTCTCTCTCTCTCTCTCTCTCTCTCTCTCTCTCTCTCTCTCTCTCTCTGTGTCTGTCTGCGTCAGTGTCTGTCTGTCTGTCTGCGTCAGTGTCTACCCCCTCTCTCTCTCTTTCTCTCTGTCTGTCTGCGTCAGTGTCTACCTCTCTCTCTCTCTCTGTCTGTCAGTGTCTACCCCCCCCCCCCCTCTCTCTCTCTCTCTCTCAAATTCAAAAAGGCTTTATTGGCATGACTGCATACAATACAACGTTGCCAAAGCATGTTTACATAAAATGTACAAGCACAATTATAAATAAATAAAAACAAAACAATAAGTTATAGGTGGTAACAATGTGGTATAGAAAACATGTAACAGGTTCATTTGTTAATTATTAAACAAAATTAGTATCTGGAAGGGGGTTCATGTTATTGTGGAGCTCATGACAGGCTGAATCCCTACGCCAGTCCTCCTCTCTCCCAGTAGAACTGAGAGTCTGTCCAGATCATTTAGATGTTGGAATTCTGGGAATATTGTGTTATTTTGTCAAAATAATAGTCTCTAAGACTTTGGTTATGTTGCAGTAAATCAGGAAGTGTAGCTCCGTCTCTACTGTTCCCTGGTTACAGAAGGAGCACAGCCTCCTCTTTGGGTAGCCAGGTCTGTCTGTGTCGGCCGACTTCTACTGCCAGGTTGTGCTCACTCAGCCTGCATTTAGTTAAAGTTTTCCTCAGTTTTTTATCAGACACTGTGTCAGGTAGTTGCCACGGTGTACTGTCTGTTTAGTTTATTCTAAGTTTTGCCCAGTGATCTCTATATTTTCTTTTTCTTCATAATGATTTGGTTGGATCAGATCTTGAGTTTTGAGGCTGAGGTCGTCGTTGTGTAATGACCTGGTGGGTGATGTTCACCCAGCCTCAGGACAAGTAAGCAGAGGGGACTCCTTTGTGGGTTCAACTCCTGGCAGCATAGGGCTTTGTAGAAAAGAGTCACTTTTAATATGATTCCAGAAATGTTGGGCTCGATTTTGGATCTTTAATATTAGAGGGTATTGGCCTAATTCAGCTCTACATGCAGAGTTGGGAGCTTTTCTCTGCACTTGGAGGATACTCTTGCAGAACTGTGTATGTAGTATTTCAATTGCGTGTTTGTCCTATTTTGTCCAATCATGTTGAATTTGTGTACCCCACACCTCGCTGCCATATAGTGCAATTGGTTCAATGATAGATTGGAAAATTTTGAGCCACTGGTAGTTCAATTTGTATAGATTTTTTGATGGCATAGAAAGCCCTTTTTGCTTTGTCTCTCAATTCATTCACAGCCAAGTTAAAATTACCTGTATTTGAATTTTTTGTCCTAAATATGTATAATTGTTGTTTCTTTAATAGGGTTGTTCCAATTGTGAAAATAGTGTTGTCTCTCTGTGGCCTGGACCTTTTTTGAAAAATGAGTACATTTGTTTTGGTTTGATTTACTGTCAGGGCCCAGGTTTCACAGTATTTGTCTAATTCTGACAGGTGTTGCTGTAACCCCTCTTTTGTGGAGACAGTAGGACCAGGTCATCAGCATAAAATAGACATTTTATTTCAGTGTCTTGTAGTTTCAGGCCAGGTGCAGGGGAGTTCTCTGTTTGTTTTGACAATTCATTTATGTATATATTGAATAATGTGGGCTAAGGTTACAGCCCTGCCTTACTCCACGTCTCTGAAGAAAGATTCAGTTTTATTTGTTCCAATTTTAATTGAACCTCCCGTTAGTGTACATGGATTTGATCAGATTGTATGTTCCCTCCGATACCATTTCGAGTAATTTTAAGAAAAGGCCGTTGTGCCAGACTGAATCGAAGGCTTTTTGGAAATCCACAAAGCAGGCATAAATCTTTGTATTATTTGTGTACATAGTTGTCAATTAGTGTGTTTAATGTGAATATATGATCTGTAGTTCTAAATTTAGGAATCCAATGTTGCTTAATACATTATGTTCTGTGAGGAAGTCTATGATCCTTGAGTTTAGAATGCTACATAAGACTTCCCTAGACATGAATTTATACAGATCCCACGGTAATTTTGTGGATCTGTTTTGTCTCACTTTTAAATATGGGACGTATCAGTCCATCATTCCATATTTCGGAAAGAAGCCAGCTCTAAGTACTAAATTTAGAAGTTTCAGAATGGCTGATTTGAATTTATTGTCTGTGTGTTAAGCATCTCATTGAGGATGCCGTCAGGTCCACAGGCTTTTCTACACTTAAATTTTTCAGTTTTTGATCTAATTCTTTTTCTGTATTTCATAATCTAATGGGTTCTGGTAGTCCTTAATGATTGTTTCTATTAAGGTCTGTTTTTGATATGGGTTTCTTGATATAGATCCTTGAAGTGGTTGATCCATATATCCCCATCTTGAATGGCTAGATCATTATTTGTATTATTATTTTTGTTCAAGGTCCTCCAGTGGTCCCAGAAACTGTTTGAATTTATTGAGTCTTCAATTAGGTTGATTTGGTTTTTGAGGTGGTGCTCTTTCTTAAATCTCAGTGTTTGTTTATATTCTTTGACTGTGTCTCCATATTGAATACGTAGGTCCTGATTATCTGGATCCCTGTGCTTTTGGTTGGATAATTGTCTTAGAATGCAAATCCATGAGGAAAAAGCGGAGTCAAACCATTTTTCTTGCTTTCTTTTTTTTGGGTTTGGTTTTTGTAAAGGTAAGCTCGATTGTTGTGCCACATAATGAAAGATATTGGTGAGGTGCTTTGTGGCTAGGTTTACTCCCTCTTTCCTGCTGGGATATGCATGGGCCAGGAAAGAATTTAGGTGTTCTTGGGTTTCATGGCTGCTCATAGCCTCTTGATATGCAGGTAGTCTGCTTTGCATCCATCTATAGTTAGTTGTTATATTATATAATTTACTGGAGTTGGGGCATGGTTGTTTAGAGTGGGGTCTTTTAAGGTAAATTTTGATCTGATTATGGTCTGAAAAGGGGGTTTGTTGCTTGACTGTGAATGCTCTGAGAGAGAATGGGTCCAAATCTGTTATTGCATAATCTACTGTGCTACTGCCAAGAGAGGAACTGTAGGTGTAGCGGCCAAAGGAGTCCCCTCTTAGTCAACCATTGGCTATGTATAGACTGAGGGATCGGCAGAGCTGCAGAAGTTCTTTCCCATTTCTATTTGTTATTTTGTCGTAATTATTCCTTACGGGAAGAGTTAGGCTGGTGTTAGTTTTGTTATTCATGTATTTGTCTCCGTTTGTGCTAGTAGTGTCTGATTCTTCAGCTGTGCGGGCATTCAGATCACCAACGATTAGGATATTTCCCTGGGTTTGGAAGTGGGTGATGTCTCCCTCTAAGTCAGAAAAGGTTTGATCCTTAAAGTAGGGAGATTCAGCTGGAGGGATGTAGATTGCACAAATGAATATGTTTTGGGTATTAGAGGTCAGGTCTTTTTTTTAACTTAAGCCATGCATAATTATCACCTTCTTTAACTAGTTCAATAGAGTTTGTATATTTGGCTTTATACCATATGAGTATTCCCCCTGAGCTCCTCCCCTGTGTCACTCCAGGGAGCTTTATTGAGTTAACTGTTAACTCCCCATAGCCTGGAGGGCAGCCAGTCGGTAAGTCTCCCCTATCCCACGTCTCCATTAGAATGATGATGTCGGAGTCTTTGAGCTCATCAATGAACTCAGAGTTGTTACTTTTCAGTCCAAAGGCAGATGATCTTAATCCCTGGACATTCCATTGGCTGATTACAAAGGATTCGTATTGGTTCATGCTACAATATGAGTTATTAGATTTGTTGTTGTTTTTCATACAGAGTGGAAATGCATATCTTTCACCCACAAGTGATATGTAAGAGGATAGCATTGGTTTATATAAACAGTATTATCAATATATAATTGCGTTTGTATTCATTTGTATCAGTTAATGTTTTCAGTTAGCGTTTGTTTGTGTGTGCGCGCGTGCGCGCTCATGTGTGTTCTCACCAGGGCCCCTGGCCTGTAAGACGAGTGCAGATGAGGGTGAGCATTTGTCTGGTGTCCATCATGTCATTGGGGTCTGGAGCTCCAGTAAGGGCTTCAGCATAGCTTTTCCCATGTGTTTGCACCCTGTGCTGCTGTGATGGTGGTGCTGAGCGGAGGCCTTGCTGCCATGTTTGTGGTGGTCCTGCTGTGTTCTCTGTCTGTCTGTCTGTCTGTCTGTCTGTCTGTCTGTCTGTCTGTCTGTCTGTCTGTCTGCGTCAGTGTCTACCTCTCTCTCTCTCTCTCTCTCTCTCTCTCTCTCTGTCTGTCTGTCTGTCTGTCTGTCTGTCTGTCTGTCTGTCTGCGTCAGTGTCTACCCCTCTCTCTCTCTACCTCTCTCTGGCTGTCTGTCTGCGTCAGTGTCTACCCCTCTCTCCCTGTCTGTCTGCGTCAGTGTCTACCCCTCTCTCTCTACCTCTCTCTCTCTGTCTGTCTGTCTGCGTCAGTGTCTACCCCTCTCTGTCTGTGTCTGACCTACTTAGATGCAGTGATCGGTGATCGACCAAGATAGATCAGATGCAGTGATCGGCCAAGATAGATCAGATGCTTTAATGATGATGTTGGTTGTTTCCCTCCAGAGAGAAGAGGAGGCCGAAGCAGAACCCCAACCCACCCAGTCCAAAGGCAACCTGATGGGCCTCCAGACACACACACAGGGAGGACGGATCGCCAGACACACACACACACACACACACACACACAGAGAGGACGGATCGCCAGACACACACACACACACACACACAGAGTACGGATCGCCAGACACTCACACACCGACACGCACAAACAGATAGAGGACGGATCTCCAGACACACACACCCCCACTCACACAAACACACCCCCACACACACACACAAACAGACAGAGGACGGATCTCCAGACACACACACACACACACACACACACACACACACAGAGGCGCAGTGTGGGGCCGCCTGTTGATGACTGCTGATCCAGCTCTTAACCGCCGACCAGGACTAGGAATCCCTCCAGCCATTTGTGCTTCGCAAAAGTCACGTTCTTGTCATAACGTTCTTGTCATAGCCCTGGGGTTGGGGGGGGTCCTTATCATAGAGCTGTGGCTGTGGTTAGCCTGTCAGGTTTTCGTTCTGTTAAAAAAGAAAAAAAAAATCCTAAAAGGTATCTTTCTGATGTCATGGTGTCGGTCAGTTTGTTTCATTTGTGTTTTACCCTTAGATAGCCACACACACACACACACACACGGGTCAGGTTGTTCTATGTGTTTACTAAGAACTTACTGACGAAGGGTGTGGCTTTATCACCTGAGCCAGCATGTCCAACCCCTCCGCCCCCACCATGTGTACCAAGAGAAATCATCTCTGCTCAACTCTACAGGCCTACAAACTCTACAGGCCTACAAACTCTACTCAACTCTGCAGGCCTACAAACTCTACTCAACTCTACAGGCCTACAAACTCTGCTGCCAGATCAGCTTCACCTGAACACTAAAAAAGCTGTGGAAGTGAATTCTGGTTGTGTTGGGTTCAGAGGCAGCCTTAACCCATCGTGTGTGTGTGTGTGTGTGTGTGTGTGTGTGTGTGTGTGTGTGTGTGTGTGTGTGTGTGTGTGTGTGTGTGTGTGTGTGTGTGTGTGTGTTGTGTGTGTGTGTTGTGTGTGTGTGTGTGTGTGTGTGTGTGTGTGTGTGTGTGTGTGTGTGTGTGTGTGTGTGTGTGTGTGTGTGTGTGTGTGTGTGTGAATAAAACCCTTTCTACGTGTAAGAGAAGAGAGTGACCGATAAAAACACTGCGCTGAGGACCTGACCGGCTAAAGAAGCAGTGGATTCATTAAGATGTTATGAGTAAGGGGTGTGTGTGCTTGTTTTTGTTTATTTGTTTTGCCATGTACACAAATATGGTGGAGGCCTTATGACATCAGAAGGATCTGCAGTGATGTGTGTGTTTTTCCTATGATGGGTCACTCGTTAGTCAGGAGAAACATGACGTGTTTTATTTTTTAATTCATTTTTTTTTAACCAGATGTTGGGTAACTGGTGTTAGTCAGGAGAAGCGTTTACGGCCAGAGGTTTGTTACTCTGAGGGGAAGAGGAACGTTCAGGCGGACCACGTGAAAAGGGGGCAGCATCCATCTACACTTACACGTACGCTTTCATTTCTTAGGTTTTGTATAGGAAGGCTGTTTGTGACATTAACACAAAGAATAGATGTGTAGGAAGGCTGTTTGTGATATAAACTCGGAGAAAAAAAGTTTGTGTTTGGACGATTATTCCTCTGTTGTTACAATGCTAATTGGCATTGTATTTTATATCGTTGGAAAGCCTGTTTATTTACCTTTACAAAAATGTACAGCTTGTAAGGATCATGCATTTGTGGGATGAGCAGCACAGATGATTATGTGGGTAGCGGCCAAGTAATTGCCAAAATTCTCTGCCAATGTTAAAGAGTGTATTCTCCTGTTGGTATTCACTCTTGTTTTGAGTTGTTTGGTGGATTGGATGATTGAACTCATGATCAGTAACAAGGAACAAAAAAGACATATTGGCAATTTTACACTTTATTCATTTAATACACCGTCAGGAGCCTCAGTAGCGGGTGGAAGATCCATACGCTGCCACAACAGCCTGGCACCTCCTCCTCATGCTGGTCACCAACCTGGTCACATGTTGCTGTGGGATGGCACTCCATTCCTCAACCAGGAGTCGTTGCAGGTCAGCCATCGTGGTTGTGTTGGTCACTAACACATACAGGTCAGCCAGTGTGGTTGTGTGTGTGTGTGTGTGTGTGCAGCCAGTGTGGTTGTGTTGGTCACTAACACATACAGGTCAGCCAGTGTGGTTGTGTGTGTGTGTGTAGCCAGTGTGGTTGTGTTGGTCACTAACATACAGGTCAGCTAGTGTGGTTGTGTTGGTCACTCTAACACGTACAGGTCAGCCAGTGTGGTTGTGTGTGTGTGTGTGTGTGTGTGTGTAGCCAGTGTGGTTGTGTTGGTCACTCTAACACGTACAGGTCAGCCATCGTGGTTGTGTTGGTCACTAACACATACAGGTCAGCTAGTGTGTGTGTGTGTGTGCAGCTAGTGTGGTTGTGTGTGTGTGTGTGTGTGTGTGTAGCCAGTGTGGTTGTGTTGGTCACTAACACATACAGGTCAGCTAGTGTGTGTGTGTGTGTGTGTGTGTGCAGCCAGTGTGGTTGTGTTGGTCACTCTAACACGTACAGCACGCCCAAGCTGATCCTACAAGTGTTCAGTTGGGTTGAGGCCATTCCATCCGGTCCACTCCCACACCTGGAGGTAGTGTGTGATGACATCATGACCCTGGCACTATGGGTCCCAGATTGTGGACATATTGGAACACACTCTTTAACATGGGCAGAGAATTATGGCAACCTTTACTTGGCCGCTTCCCACATAATCATCTGTGCTGCTCATCCCACAAATGTGTGATCCTTACAAGTTGGACATCATTGTAAAGGTAAATAAACAGGCTTTCCAACGATATAAAATACAAGCATTGTAACAACAGAAATAATTGACCAAACTTTTATTCCCCCCGAGTTTATTAAGAGCAGATGGGACTGGAGTTTCTGTACGTAAAGAGGCCTTTAGGTCAAACCCTAAAGGTCAAAGTTCAAAGGTCACGAACCCTAAAGGTCAAAGTTTGTAGGTTTTTGTTTTAGTTTTGTTCTCTTTCCTGCTAGGACTGTTCTTTGGTTCAATGCTCTTGTGTTTAGCGTTTCTAATGTGTGCTTCTTAACACAAGAAGTCACACACACACTGTTTCTGATGTGTGTGCTTCTTAACACGAGTCATTAAAACTGCAATCGACTTCATTCCCAGGAGGCCTGTCTCTGACACACACACACACAGTCACACACACACACACACACTGTTTCTGACGTGTTCATCTGTTGTTTCTCATGTTGGAGTAGATCTGAGAGTGGAAGCAGAGGAATGATCTCTGATTAGAGGGTGTCTTTTGCATTTTGGGATTGTGGAGTGTGTGTGTTTTTGCTGATTGGCCTCCATTTGTTAACGGGGGCGGGGGGGGGGTGAGAAAAGCAGAGGAGGAGGGGGAGGAGAGGAGGAGAAGAGAGAAGAGGAGGAGAGAAGAGAGAAGAGGAGGAGGGGGAGAGGAGGAGGAGGAGAGAAGAGGAGGAGGAGGGGAAGAGGAGGAGGAGGAGGAGAGATGAGGGATGAGGGGGAGAGGAGGAGGAGGAGTTGTGTGGGTGAGTTTCCCCTCTAGTGTGTGTAGTATGTAAATGGCCTCCACTGCAGGTGTGAGAAGAAAGGTCTCTTTAGAAGCGTGTGTGTGTGTGTGTGTGTGTGTGTGTGTGTGAGAGAGATATGAGAGAACCAGTTGGCAGTCTTATACCCTTTGGGTGATTTCAGTCATGTTGTCATAGTAACATGTCGCTGGGTAAATGATTCATGAGTGACTCTGTCTGATGTGGACTGGTGTGTGTGTGTGTCTGCATTCTCTGTTGAGTATCATTCAAACTTGCTGTATTTAGTTTAGCCAGCAGGTGGCAGCAAAGCTTCACACAAGACTCCTCTTTAGAGAAACATTCTGTCTTCTCCCTGCCTGCTATTATTGAGGCCTACTTGGAGCAGGACCGCTCGGGTCTCGTCGGCCAATCCTCGCCTTTCAAATCCATTCTCAGTAATCCAATCCAGCCACGGAACGAGAATGACCTGTGCCAATCGCGGCGCTTCTGCGCCATAGTCGAGAACTTGGCTTGAATTTGGGTGACGTTACGTTGCCAAGTTACGCAGACGCAAGCTCCTCAAGATGGCTGAAGCTACGACAACTCGTCAAAGTAAGTAAGTAACCACGACATATTTTTATTTTTCTCTTAGACGGACACACGTTTTATTTCCATATTTTATTGATTGGCAAGCCTAACTAACGTTAACGCTTGCACTGAAGATACGTGCACCGATGTAACGGTTACATTATGAACTAGGTTATGCTTATAACTACAACATTGCTATGAATGGAAACAGCCATATGTAAACTACTATAATGTTACTCTGAGCTGAAACAGCCAAACGGCCGAGTATTGGCAGTGATTAAAGTAGTTGTTGAAAGCTTGCATCAGTTCGCTAACCATCTAGTTAGCTTGCTATCTGTATATGACGCCTGACCGGGGACGGCCCAGTGTTCCGAAAGCCCGATATTCCGAAATCTCAATATTCCGAAAAATGGTCCTCCTGGCGAAATTTTGAAATATTTGAAGTGGCACAAAACACACAGCATTTAGTTTGCGCAGCGGAGCGGAGACGCTCACCGGGCTATATAACTTTTCCTAGGCAATATTTGTTAACTTAGCCTACTCTGGTTTTTAATATGGGGTACCACTCATGCGAAGGAAATCACCGACAGATTGTCGCAGGACATTACGCAGATCTTTTCAAGTACTGGCAAAGCATGCATGCGTTGGCAATCATAAAAGTGTTTTTGTATCATCGCGATGCAAATGCCATGTGTGTATAATAATATTCTGAATTAAACTTTATGCTTGTGAAATAAATGCATTTATATGTTTATGATTGTGTGATTCATTGGGATGTGCATGTGGGCTATAGTGGTTCACGTTTATGGCGTAATTTTAGGATAAAAACTCACACACGCGAGGAAGCGTGTATTCAAGCAACTTTCAGGTTTTCACGAGCGTGAATTTCATCTGCGCACTCAATTTTAGCAGCTGCAAAGAGGAAATTCAACAACTGCGAGCGCAGAGACTGTCATACGCTCTCGCGAAAACTGGATCTGCTCGCTCGAATGTATCATACGCTCTCGCGAAAAGTTTATCTGCTCGCTCGAGTTATGAATTTTGACACTGTGTGGGCGGGAGTTTTGACACTGTGTGGGCGGGAACCAAAGCAGGACAGGCTCTTCTCTGATTGGTCCTGATTTGACAGCAGGAGAGTCTCATATTCACGACAACCGTTTACCAAACTCCGTTATGTGTTTGTATGGTGAAGACTGATATTTAATCACCAACCGAAGTAACGGTACCCATTAAACCTGTTTTGATTAAATACTAGTGGTGATTGTGGCATTTGACCCATGATCACTTTATTAATTCCAGGAAAAAGAGTCAGTTCTCATGACAGTCGATGTTATCTGCCAGTAGGTAACATATCTAGCTACTAGCTTGCTTTAGATTCCTGCGCTAGCAATAAGCCTTTGCTTGCTAACTGATGTAGCTAGCTCTTGCTGCTGAGTTTTCAATATTGACTTCAATGTTTTAATGTAATTTATTTCATGAGCAGGGTGTTTTCACTGCTTTCAACACTGCTAGCTACAACTGAGCAAGCAAATGCTTCTTGCTAGCGCAGGAATCTTAGATCAGCAGTAGACTAGCTAGCAGCTAAACAATAAAATGTAATAACATGAGGGGACAAGCCACGTTCGCAAGTACAAGGGCTAACGGTAAGAATGATGAACAAATTTAAAAAAAATTACTTTGTGACTGAAATTACTGTTGTTTACTGTGTAGTGCTCAACACTTCATAATAAAAACATCTATATGATGTCGCACAAGACTACTAAAGACTCCAGAGAAAGTCGGTCAACCTCAAGAAACACGACGAACTCGGAGGATGCTAATGCCAAAACTATGGATGCGCTAGCAAAAGCTGTTGGTGTTATCCAAACTTCCATCGATTCGTTTCGAGAAGAAAACCGGGCGTCTATTGCTTCTTTACACACAACGCTTAATGCACTTGGCCAGAGAATTACGAGTGTGGAGGAAGGACCTAATGAACTGGATAAAAGAAATAACACTAGGTGCTTGAGTGGTTACGATGTGAAACTGCTTGAAGATGCACACACACACAAACACGCACACGCACACACACATACACACACTCACGTGAAAGGTAGGGAAGGAAGCAAAGGAAGTGAGCCTCAAACCTGGGTATCCACAAATATACACACACAAACAAACACACACACACGCACTCACACGCACGTACACATACACACACACACACGTGAATGGTGAGTCAAGCTGTGACGAGGGATGAAGGCTCATTGGTCTGGCACAGTGCAGGTGCTCCAGAGTGACAGGATGTGCTAATAGAGTCAGACATATCTTCATTCAGCTCCCTAGCACGGCACGGCGCGGCGCGGCGCGGCACGGCAGAACAAAGACATTTCAGCTTCAGTAGGGTTCTCTCAAGATATGCCTGAAATACAGTACATGCCTGAAGCAGCCATATGAGCGCTGTCTCCATCAGCCCTGTCTCCATCACACACACACACACACACACACACACACACACATATCAGCCCTGTCTCCATCACACACACACACACACACACACACATATCAGCCCTGTCTCCATCAGTCATATCAGCCCTGTCTCCACCAGCCCTACACACACACACACATACAGCCCTGTCTCTATCAGCCCTGTCTCCATCACACACACACACACACACAGCCCTGTCTCCATCAGCCATACACACACACACACTGACACACACACGCACACATACACACACACACATACAGCCCTGTCTCTATCAGCCATATCAGCCCTGTCTCCACCAGCCATACACACACACACACTGACACACACACAGCCCTGTCTCCATCAGCCATATCAGCCATATCAGCCCTGTCTCTATCAGCCCTGTCTCCATCACACACACATTCACACACACACACACACACACACATACTGACACACACACACACGCACACATACAGCCCTGTCTCTATCAGCCATATCAGCCCTGTCTCCATCTCACACACACACACACACACATTCAGCCCTGTCTCCATCAGCCCTATCAGCCCTGTCTCCATCAGCCATACACACACACACACACATTCACACACACACACACACACACACATATTCACACACACACACACACACACACACACACACACACACAGCCCTGTCTCCATCAGCCATACACACACACACACACACACATTCACACACACACACACACACACACACACACACACACACATACACTACCAGTCAAAAGTTTGGACACACCTTCTCATTTTTTGAGAAGAGTTTTCTTCACTTTTATTATTTTCTACATTGTAGATTAATACTGAAGACATTTAAACCACGAAAGAACTCATATGGAATGATGTACTAAACAAAAAAAGTGTTATCTACCATGTAGAAAATAATAAAAGTAAAGAAAACACTTCTCAAAAAATGAGAAGGTGTGTCCAAACTTTTGACTGGTACTGTACACATACAGCCCTGTCTCCATCACACACACACACACACATACAGCCCTGTCTCCATCAGCCATATCACTGCAGTGTTTCTGTGTCACATCGTGTTCCTTTGGGACCCGGCGCTTGTGGTTGTTTATTCACATCTATGTCAATTTCATTTCTTTAGTTTGGTTTATCTCAGCAACAGACATTAGAACTCCCTCTGATTCTTGCCAGCAGTCTTGCTCAGGTAATCTAGTCCATGGCTCTTGAGTTTGGGTCAGTATTGGGTCAGGGACTTAGTTAAGACTGTCCTCTGCGTTGTTCTAGATAGACTAAATATACATTAAGACTGTCCTCTGCGTTGTTCTAGATAGGCTAAATATACATTAAGACTGTCCTCTGCGTTGGGTCTGTGTTAGAGCATTTACCTTTACAAACTCTGTGTTGGTCTAGACAGACAGCATGTTGAGGGCAGGCGTCTAGATCAGGGGTACTCAATAGGCGGACCGCGGTCAGGATCCGGACCCAGACGCAATCAAATTTGGACCGAAGCCAAAATCAACATTCTAATTTAATCATGATCCAAGCAAGTTTTCATTTGTGCGTGATTTCGTGCTATATATTTTTTTTCCTACTCGATGTGGTTTCTATCTTCCGTGTCCAATCCAGAGGTCCAATCAGGAGCAACATCACTATGACAACTGTTATGTATCATGGTATTATGTTCCTCGCTGACACCCGTAGTAAAACCCCGCATTGCATCAGGGGAAATGTATGTATACTGTGTTGTATGCAAGCGAGTGAAGTAAAGACACAATGAATCCAACTCTGACTCTACCTGGTCTTATTTTGGAGTAATACAATGATTACCAAGACAGAACAACAACTCACTCACTCAATGTTGGCCGTGGGCTCTGTGGGTCACGCAGGTTGTGTGTGTCAATGGCAACAACGCGGGCAGATAGATTTGTGAACTGTATCTTTTTCTCAGCAAACCTAAATCATGGCGTGCTTTAAACCCGACAAAAAACGAAAAGTTGATTCCAAAAATCACGATTTTAACAAAACAAACAAGGCTGACTGCAGTCAGTTTTTATTGCACGAACAACTCACAGCAACACACACGTGTTATATATATGGAGGCGACACACTACACACACACACACGCACATGCAGGCCTGAGGTCGCTGTGAATTCTTGCTCTGCTTTTTTCTTCATGCTTTTTTCCCTTACTGTTGTGAGTCTGCCTTTTCAACCATGAATATGGTGAAAAACAAATACAGGAGCACACTCACTAATGAACACTTACATCAGTGCCTCCGCCTGGCCTTCACACCTTTTATGCCCAAGTTTAAACCACAAAAAAAGTGTCACCTTTCACACAAATAAGGCCAGACCACATCACCTTTTGTGCATAGTTTGAACGTTTTTGTTGGAGTTATGTTTTTGGATTTTGACCGTCACTGTTCCGGACCCTGGACTGAATGGAAATCTGGCGAGTGGACCTTTTGGGTTTCTAATTGAGTACCCCTGGTCTAGACGGACAGCATGCTGAGGGCAGGCGTCATACCCCAGAGGGTCCCCTTTATCTGCATCTAATGTTTTATTTATGACGCCACTGCAAACATTCAGAGCATCAACCTCTGGTGTCGAGCAGGTACCCGGAACAGATACACGCATTAGTTATGTCATAATATCCAATATATCTGCCAGACAGCTCACTCTATCCCTAAACACACACACACACACACACAGCCTGTCTAATTTGATTAATCTGCTGTCACACACACACACACACGAGCCGTGCTGCATACTCTATGTGTACAGACCACACACACACACACACACACACACACACACACACACACACGAGCCGTGCTGCATACTCTATGTGTACAGACCACACACACACACACACACACACACAACGCAGAGGAGCTTAAGGATATCTTCACTGATATCTTCAACACTTCTCTGAGTCAAGCTGCTGTTCCATCACATTTCAAGACCTCCATCATCATACCTGTGCCAAAGAAACCGGCTCCATCCTGCTTCAATGACTATCGCCCTGTGGCACTGACCCCCATCATAATGAAGTGCTTTGAACGGCTAGTCATGTCTCACATCAAGTCCATCCTCCCCCCCACCCTGGACCCCTTTCAGTTCGCATACCGGGCCAAACGTTCCACAGAGGACGCAATCTGCTCTGCTCTCCACCCAGCCCTCACCCACCTGGAAAAAGCAGACTCACATGTGAGAATGCTTTTCATAGACTTTAGTTCAGCTTTTAATACAATAATCCCACAACAACTCATCTGTAAACTGGACCAGCTGGGGCTCAACACCTCCCTTTGCAATTGGGTGTTGGACTTTCTCAGTGAGCGACCCCAAGCAGTACGAGTCGGCAACAACATCTCGAGTAGCATCACACTCAGCACAGGGGCCCCTCAAGGCTGTGTGCTCAGTCCCCTGCTTTTCACCCTGCTGACTCACGACTGCACAACAACCCACAGTACCAATCACATGGTGAAGTTTGCGGACGACACAACTCTGGTGGGTCTCATCACCAAGAACGATGAGACCCACTACAGGAAGGAGGTCAACCTTTTGACCACGTGGTGCAGAGACAACAACCTCCTGCTGAATGTCAGCAAAACAAAGGAGATTGTGGTTGACTTCAGGAAAAGCCACACTGAACACCCACCACTGACCATCGATGGTGCTGCTGTGGAGCGAGTGAGCAGCACCAAATTCCTGGGGGTGCACATCAGTGAGGACCTCTCCTGGGCCATCAACTCTGCATCACTGGCGAAGAAAGCCCAGCGGCGCCTTTACTTCCTCCGCAAGCTCAAGCGAGTGAAAGCTCCCATACCCATCCTGAACGCATTCTACCGGGGCACCATTGAAAGCATCCTGTCCAGCTGCATCACTGTGTGGGGCAGTAGCTGTACTGAACACAGCAGGAAAGCACTGCAACGCATAGTGAACACAGCTGGTAAGATCATTGGTGCCCCACTCCCACTCCCTTCCCTGCAAGACATATACACCACCCGCCTCACCCGTAAAGCTACCTCGATTGCGAGTGACACCAGCCACCCCGCACACAGTCTGTTCAGCCTCCTGCCCTCTGGAAGAAGGTATAGAAGCCTCCGTTGCCGCACCACCAGACTCAGAAATAGCTTCATACACCAAGCTGTCAGGAAGCTAAATTCTCTCCCCTCACTCCCCTCAGCCATATCCGTCAGTCTGACAGGAGGCTGAAATCCCACCCCCCACCCCCCCCTAAAAAAAAAAAATCACTCAGGACTCTGCAACAAAACTGTCTCTTGCACTTTAATCACTTATGTTTACCATAACCACTTACTGTTATACTTGCACTGCCAATGTAACAAATACATCTCACAGGATGTCTTTTTGCTGCCTTTTTTTTGCACTACCATAACCTCACTTTAAAGTAAACTTATGCTGCTGTACATGTATCTGTATGTTTATAACTATATCTACATGTATATCTATATGTGTGTGTGTGTGGACTGTACACATAGAGTATGCAGCACGGCTCATGTGTGTGTGTGTGTGTGTGTAGAACTGATCGGAGCAGTCATGAGAGCAAATCCATGAGAGCTTTATGTGGTAATAGATTTTGATATATGTACTGGACTGACCACTGATCATTTATATTAGCTAGTATAGTGATTCTAGTGCTAGTATGGTGAAGACTGAATGCCATCACACTCATACTAAAAATACACAGAAATGAATCCTTATTTGGATGAAGTATTGTTGTCTTGCACTGCCCCCTACTGACTAGTTTGTGCGTTGGTGTTTATTGTCTCCTCATCTTCACCTGGTTTGGGACAGTGCAAGAAACTGAACAGTTGTCTGTTCATTTGACCACCAGGGGGAGACAGAGAACATTTACAGAATAAAACTGCAGGGTCTAAGGAACCGGAAGATGGCAGCCAAGGGAGAGTGGCTGAGGCTGACATCCGAAAGAACACTTTGGTTTGTTTGTGCATGTCACACATTTAGCCTGAGGTAAGATAAAGATCAGATCAGATGAAAAGGTTCAGTCTGTGGTAAGTTAAAGATAAGATCAGATCAGACGAAAAGGTTGGCCTGCGGTAAGATAAAGATAAGATAAGATCAGACGAAAAGGTTGGCCTGCGGTAAGATAAAGATAAAAAAGATAAAGATCAGATCAGATGAAAAGGTTGGCCTGCCTGCAAAGCAAAGCAGTCATCAGCTATTTATAAACACTTTTACAACTTTTATGCTTTAATGGTCAATCTGAATAAATAATCATTATTTTATCAATAATCTTGTTCATCATTTATAATTTAATAGAGTCAATTAGGACTGGGTTTATTGCCAAGTGAGTTTCCACATACAAGGAATTTGTCTTGGCTGTGTAGTGCAGACATGTACACAAACAGACACAAGGGGGACCAAGGCGAAGGACAAGGTCTCATTTCCACGTCAGTTTCATGTGCGTCAGCTCCATACACGTGTAACACTCGCTTAGCGAGTTATCGAGATCATTTTCAGGATAAGATAACATAAGTCCGCCTTTTCGGTTCTTCGAAGCAACTTTGGCTAAATCACCATAGCAACACATCAATAAACTTGAACCTGCTCCACAGCAGGCTAATTTAAGTGAAGCTGGATAAGCTTGCCACACCCCTCGGAAAAAAAAATGGCAGCTCCCTTCCTGAGAGATCCCATTGACCAAGGAGCGATATTAGTTAGATTAGCGTTTCATAGGGAGAGTTCTTCGCGATCGCCAAGATCCGTTATTCCATCATGATGAGTTCTTATATGAGCGCTATCGATTCTGCCGACAAGGAATAATTTATTTACAAGACCTTCCTGAGCCATTTATTGCAAACACCACACGCCGCAGCCGAGCATTGACTGTCTCACAGACTGTCTGCATAGCCTTGCGCTTTTTTGCCAGTGGTACATTTTTGTAGTGTCGGCGATGCGGAGAACAAAGCACTCATAATTATATGACAGTGTTATTAGTACACCATAGCATATCATTATTGTAGAAAATGATTAAGGTGGACTCATGATAAGAATAGAGAGAAATACACACAATTTCTTTTCACTGCTTCAATGTATTGAATTTCTTATTAATAAATTTACATTTAGCAGACACTTTTATCAAACGCGACTTACAAGGAAATGTAAGGACACACATGGTAAGGAGGAGAGGGGGATAAAACTACCAACCTTGCGATTACTAAACGACTCCTCTAAACAACTCCTCTACCCCCTGTACTACTGTCGCACTTGCCGTCATACATACATACATACATACATACTGATCCCCCCATACACAGCTTCTTGTCTTGCTCTCGCAGCGGTGGCGGTGTTGGATTTTGCCATGATTATGGTCTTGTATTCTTCATAAGCGATCATGATCATCTCCTGCTCGCCAGCGGAGAAAAAAGAGGCTCTTTCTTTGAGTTTAGTAGCCATTGTAAGTGAAGTCCCTGATAAGTGAAATCTGGTTCGAATTAAGGACATTGTTTGAGCGCGGATCAGTCTTGGAAGAACCGAGATAGGCTGTCCTCAATCAATCATCGCGTTAATTTAAACTGGCTAATGGGACATCCCCTCCCTCTTAATCGACTTAATTGAACCACGTACGAAGAATACCCCCCAGATCTAGTCTTTAAATAACTCAAACTACATCTAGTCTTTAAAGAACTCAAACTAGATCTAGTCTTTAAAGAACTCAAACCAGATCTAGTCTTTAAAGAACTCAAACTAGATCTAGTCTTTAAAGAACTCAAGCTACATTACACTGACATGTGCTTATTGGGTGGCAGGCCAAAAAAAAAAAACGAAAAAATTACATTCTAACTATTCACTGTGTGCTGTGATTTGATGTGATGATCTTCAAATAAAATTTGTTACGGGTCTTTTGTTGAAGCTGACAGCAGCAAACTGATGACAATAAAGGCTTTGGTGACAGTAGCTGTGCAACTGAGTCAAAGAGCAGCGAAACATGGCTGTGTGTCCCCTCATCTCCAGAAGGTCAGGCTTTACTGAAGCATCATCATTATGAGACATATTCAGGCTTTACTTAAGCCACACATCTTTAGGACACATACTCAGGCTTTACTGAAGCATCATCATTATGAGACATACTCAGGCCTCGTGTGTTCCCAGGTGACGGCTGCATTGTGTAACCCAGGTGCTTTCCAGTAAAGCCCTGTGATGGACAGCTCAAGTCCCCCCGCCTGAGTCAAGTGGCATAATTCATCGCGTCTCACCGCTCCCTCGACTCTCCATTACTGGCCCATTAATAATGCATCGCCACCGGAGAGTCCACAGCGCAATCACGGTTCTCTGGGCTCCCCTCCTCAGAGGACCCTTACTTACTGACAACAGTGACCAGAATAGTTCTCAGTCTTAGGACAAACACACTTCAACTCAACCCCCCCCCCCCCCCCCCCCCCTGGAGTGAAAGGGCATGTTTTGACACCTGGAGATCTCCTGGTATTTGTGGCTTATGAATTATTGATGACATCCCTGTCTATCTCACTTGCTGACTCAGTCTGCTGGGCACAGACACGCGCACACACACTCACACATGCACGCACACACACACACGCACGCACGCACACACACACACATGTTTGGCTTGGCAGACTGATGAGTGTGGTGTCCTGGAGACTTGCCACTAGGGAACTAAAGACATATCTGGTAAACACTGAGTAAGAAGATAAACACATATCATCATCATCATGAAATTGACAATGGCTTAGGGCATTATTAAGGGCCCAGCATATTGGCATACACTGGACACAATATCAGCCCTGGTACCACTGGTGTGCATGTGGCTGAATATCTGGCCTGACCATGGCCTCTGAATATCTGCTGTGAGACCATGGCCTCTGAACGGATTTCACATCTCCTTCCCATATACTTTCTTAAACTTCTTAGACCGTTGCACTGTTTGTTTTGTATTGTATTGTGTTGTAATGTATATTTTGTGTAAGCACACTGAGAGTCACTTTACCAAGTCAAATTCCTTGTTTGTGCAAACTTACTTGGCCAATAAAACCTGATTCTCATTCTGATTCCCATAAGCAACATGATACCTCCAGATATGGCAGAGGAGATGACGGAATCCTTCCAGTGCTCATCCAAGCAGTTTGGAGGGAAATGAAGATCCATTATTCCGTTCGAATCCTCCAGGCCTCAGGCCACACAGCTCTCCTCACACACACACACACACACATCTCTCCTCACAGGCTTGTCTGGATAAAGAGGGAGCTTCTGCTTGCCTTCATGTGTAGGCCTTTGTCTCTTCATCTGGCTACGTTACTATGACAACACCATACTCACACACTGCATGCATAATGGGCCGGTATGCACTGGATATAAAATGCTGAACGAGACTTAAAGTGAGGACTGAAAAAGTTAATTTAAGAAAAAAAAAACTACAACTGAAACATACTCCTACAAAAACCAACATCTTTTGTTCCCTTTCATTACGGCAAAGACCAGAAGATGAAAGAGTGAAGTGGTCAATCTCGTATCTTTATGTACTACATGACCTAGAGGAACTCGAAGGGTCAGAGCCCTACATACTGATAATCTGACCTTTGAGTTTCTTAATGGTATTCTGGATCAACATTATTCAGAAAATCTCCTGTTTTTATGAACATCTTCACATTTAACAAATATAATAACGGACGGGGGGGGGGGAGCAGTGTGTGTCTGTGTGTGGCCATCTTTACACAGCACACAGCGTCAAAACCCCACTCCCGCTCACAGGAAGCATCTCAATCAAACTACACTAATGCTTCTCAATCAGGGAGCCTGTGCCGCAGGTATGTTAGTCTTAGTTTAGTCCAGTCAGTGCCTTCTCTTGGATAGCTTATTTACATTTAGTCATTTAGCAGACGCTTTTATCCAAAGCGACTTACAAGGATGTATACACATTTTTACATTTACACTGATGGCACACTGCACATCAGGAGCAATTAGGGGTTCAGTGTCTTGCTCAAGACTCTTCGACAGGGAATTGAACTAACAACCTTCTGATTACTAAACGACTTCTCTACCTCCTGTACCACTGTCGCCCCAGCTTATTCACTATTTTCTTAGAGAGAATATTTTCTTGGATATGTTATTTGCCTGGAAAGATTATATTTATTTCCAGGAAATTTTTTCCATCTTGACCTCTGATCCTCTCCTGTTCACTCAGCGCAGATTATTGAACTGAACCAGGTGCCATATGTTAACGAAAGTGAAAAGAATTGACCTTCCCCATGAATCGGTTCTGCTCCAAAATCAAATGGGTTCTTCCTCGGCCCGTGCTTCACCCCTCCAACAAATCGGCCCTTGTAGTTTTTGCGTAATTCTGCTGACCAACAGACAAACAGATGGCAGGAGAACATAACTTCCTTGGCAGAGGTAACAATGGCCCAATATTTGTTCACAGGTTCATAGGTACACTGTATGAAGGGGATGTTAAGGCAGAGATGCTGGATGTATTGTATGTAGGGGGTGTTGAGTTGGGGATGCTATCGTAAAGATACCTATTAACGCCCCAGCTATTAAAAAAGTGACAAACAGTTAAAAACATTTATAGATCGAAAAATCTTTAATCAATCAATCTTAAATATTTCAGTAGCGGTGGGTGTCTAGATTAGGACTGGTAACTTGTTTGGATTTCAACTGAAGCGTGTTTTCAGTTTTTTTCCGTTGTGTAGACCGACACGCAAAATTAGCTGATACAAGAGGTGGAACTCATTAACAACCTTTCTGTATATATGTCCAGTGTTGTGCACGTTCACACCTCTCATGAACTAGTTCAAAGTTCAGTTCATACAAGTAAACATGAATCGTTCATAGTTCACCATTTAAATTCTGAACTAGTTCATAGTTCAGTTCATTTTCATTTTGGAAATGGTGGATCGGATGTGGGCCTACTCGCTGAGTCTGCGTCTCTGTCTTCGCTTTCACTTGCCATTTTTATATTGACACCGAGAGCTGTTGCCTTGGAATACGTTGCTTGTTTGGTATACATGTGTGTGCGATGATTCATGGGTAATGTAGGGCGAAGTCGAGTTAGTTGGTTTAGGTATCGCAGAAATTATACGGGTACTGTTATAGAGGGGGTTTGGGAAATGTGTAATCACTGAGGGTCATCCGATTAGAATGGAAAAGAATGGAGATTCTTCACTCTTTGTATTGCATTAACAACAATGAATGGGATAAATTGTAGGTGGGTGTATGTTTGTGTGTGTGTGTGTGTGTGTGTGTGAAAGTAAAGTACAAACAGAAAATAAACAGGCCCTGTAGTAGCCTACCATTTAAATAATGAGTTATACAGGGAACTAAAGGTAATAATTTAACCTCTTCAGCAATGACATGCTACTGGCTTAATCTCAGATCAACAAGGGCATGTACACTAAATGAAAGACCGCTTAAAAGTTAGCATAGGTAAACCCTGTAACACTCGTATTTGTACATTAGCAGCTTATGCTAAGCGAGTTCACGAACAGTGCATCATGCTAGATTAATTAAGTGACAGTGCTCGTAACAATTATGAGAAAGCTAAACTATAACAAACACATAATGACAAGGTAGGCTACAAAGTCAAACTCACGTGTACATGGACGCACACAACTTCAACAAAGTGCAACGTTCAATTATGTGAAAATGTGCCCGAAGTTAACTGCTACTCTATCTAAATATGGCGTGAAGCGATATCAAAACATTGCACCGTTAGAAGTGGAGTCCAACGCAATTACCAAATATGGTCATTTACCGAAACATGGTCTGTCTGGGCAATTTAACAAACAATTACTATGGCCAACGACAGGTACTGAGCAACTACATGGTACAAGCATTCGATTTAGACAGCGTCTTTCCTCAGTAGAAGGAACACATTCCGTAATGTTTTAGCTAGACCTCAGATAATATGAACGCGTTCACCGTTCAAATTCATTATTTGTCATGAAGTTGCGTTCAGTTCATCGTTCTCATAAAAATGAATGTGTTCAATGAACGCGTTCATGCACAACACTGTATATGTCTATGGAAAGCTCTATAAACCTCACAAATTCTTGTCGCGAAATCGAATTCGTTCAGTTCGTTAAATGAGGGTTTGTACACACAGAAATAAATTGCTGTCTAGTACACTAAATAACGCTGTACAACAGCAATTTTTTGCACACATACAAGTTAAATACCCCTTTTGGGTAGGAGCGTATGGTGTTTAAAATCCGTTATCCTGGTTGATACAGAAAATCAATGTACCCGCGTGAGGCTGTTAATAGGTCTCGGGCGTCAATGAGTGGTGTGTGTGTGTGTGTGTGTGTGTGTGTGTGTGTGTGTGTGTGTGTGTGTGTGTGCATGTGTGTGTGTCTGTCTGTGTATGTGTATGTGTATGTGTGTGACATGGGTTGCGTCGCCTCCGTTCCTCTTCTTAAAAGAGGGCTCAGCGGGTCTGATCACAGCAGTGGCATCATAGCAGCGGACCCCGCAGCACGTGCACAGCATCACACTCCACACTTAGCACAAATCTCATTTCACTTCTTATTCTTCTTTTTCGCATTAATTACTCTGATTACAACTTCAACAATATTGCATTCATTTAAATTAGATGATGTTTTGTCAAACTTTGAGAATGGGCTTGCAAGTTTAACTGTTGTTCTTTGTAAATGTGTGTTTTGTAAATGTGTGTATGTAAATCGTTTTTTTTCTGTTAGGAGTGATGTTTGCAGGAGTGCAGAGAATGTTTGCTCACTGTGCTTCTATGTCATTGCATTAGTAATAATAATAATAATATAATAATTAATTTAATTTGTAATGCACTCTTCATTCAGAAGAATCTCAGAGTGCCAACATATTAGAAACTAACTATAATAATACAATAAAATAAAAATTAGTTAACATAAGCGTAATTGAAATTTTTTAACATTTTAACATAATATTTAACACAAGGCCAGAAATGCCTATATGAATATATGAATAGTGTCCCCGTGCACCTCTCCTGCGGGCGCTAGTGTTCTCCGTCAGTGTTCCGTCAGTGTTCTCCGTCATTGCATTAGTGTCTCGTGGGCGCTACTGTGAGCTCACATCACAACTCTCAGAGGGCGCTCTTTTCTCTTTTAGTTCAGTGAAGAGTTCTGTTCTCTTTCTCTGTGATGTCATGGCTCTGAATGAGTCTGGGCAGGAGGACGTTCTGATCGCTCACCAGCAGATGTTCCAGGTCCAGTTGACCGCTGAGGGACCGCTGACCAAACTCCTGGTGGCCGTCTTCATGTCGGCCCTCTTCATCTCCGTCAACAGCATCATGTTCGTCACACTGCGGAGCAAGGCTGTGTTCAGAGACACCCCCCGCTACGTGCTCTTCGCTCACATGCTCTGCAACGACTCCATCCAGCTGCTGTTCTCCTCACTGATGTACATCATTTCCTTGTGTTATGTTCAGGTGGCCAAAGCCGTGTGCTCCATTTTAATCCTAGTCACTGCCTCCACGTCACGAAACGCTCCCATAAATCTAGCTGTGATGTCCCTGGAGCGTTACGTGGCCATTTGCTTTCCTCTGCGCCACGGTGAGATTGCCACCAAGAGGAGAACAGGTGCAGCCATCTCTGTCATTTGGTTCTTTGGGGCGGTGAATCCTATCATCGACATTCTCTACACCTCGGCCACCGACCCCACATTCTTCGGCGAGCGCATGTTCTGCACACGGGAGAGAATATTCACCGCGCCATGGCAACGGGAGCTGTTTGAGGGCCTCAATGCCTTCTACTTTGTCGCCGTGACGCTGATCATTGTCTTCACCTACATCAGTGTGATGGTTGCAGCTCGATCTGCCTCCAGTAATAAAGAATCGGCAAAGAAAGCCCACAGCACTCTCTTGCTGCACCTCATCCAGCTGGGCCTGTGCCTTAACACACTGGTGTTCGGCAGCATAGAGAGGCTTCTGGCCATGACCAGCAGCAGTCGTCTGTTCATGGACCTGCGCTACGTCAACTTTCTCCTTGTTCTCATTCTGCCTCGGTGCCTGAGCCCCCTGATCTACGGCCTGAGGGATGATACCGTGCGGCCCTTGTTCTTGTTTTATTTACAGTGTAGCACGCACAGAGTCAAGCCTAATGTCAATATGCACTGACTAACATTCTAAGGCTAGTATTTAATGCTTTATTTCACATAAAAGCTATAAATTCGCTGATAGTAGATAAAAGAAAGCTTGCAGTGGTGGCCAGGATGGGAAACAGTGAACAGGTTTTCATGTCAGACATGGTTGATGCACGTAAGCCACCACATTTTTTTTCCTTCTTTCTTTTGTTTAAATGTTATTTTTATACTTGTACTCTGTTTTGCTAGTCTCTAACCTCTGACAATAGAAAAACAAATCAAATGTGATAAGATCAAAGTGATATGCTTTTGTGTTGCTTAGGGAGCCTATTGGAACAACTGGCCAGGGACCACAGGTGAAAATGTGCCTTTTTGTCTAACTCTGGCATATTTACTGTTATGTTCATTAATGTGCGATGTCCTTGGTCAAAAAATAAAATAAATAAGATGCTAAGCACATCCACATGGAATAAACTGTTCTGTGTAGTGATATTTCAGATGCTTATAATATTTCTAATTAGAGTGTCATAGTAGTCAATTCTTTGATAGAATAGAATAAAAAACTATAAAATACAATTATGCAATCATTATAATGAGCAATCACTAAATATGAATCTAAACAACATAATATCTTAATCTGAGTCTAAATTACAATGTGGAAAATGGCACTAACACAGATGTAGAACATAACGTAACGTGTTTACCTCCGTTTATAAGCGTTCAAACATTGTTTTCTCATTATATTGTTGTATTTGTCAACTTGTGTCTGTAATCGTAACACAACATTCAAATACACTTCACCTGCAATGTTGTCACTTTTTAAAACTTCTTATCTATACAGGCGTATTTGTGCCAAGTGTGAGCAAATGCCTAAAGAGCCTGAGCATGAATGCTGCAGGGAGATGCCACAGGTAAAATTATTTGTGAATGACATGGTAATTATGCAGTCATCTTGTTTTATATTCCATGATACTTACACTTTCAATATTCAAGGTAACAAGAAGACTACTGCAGCTTCCAAACCAACCAACGTGCATCATCCGGGACTTTTAGCTGTGTGATTGAATGTGTTCTCACTACAGAATGCATTCAACATCTATAGAGCAGACTATGGGCCTTATGTCTAAGGGGAATATAGCAGTAAGTTGTTTTGTTTTTTATGCATGAGTCATCAGTGATTTCTGCAATACAAATATAACTGGGGAAGAAAATACAATAAATTAATCTTCCCTCTGTCTTACTTTGCTTACTGCTCATCTTGCATGTGTCAACTGTTAACATGTTACATACCAAAACTGTTTCTATAGACTTGCTTCAAAGAATGCCACAGAGCTTTTTAAACATAGTTATTAAATGTACTGGCTAGTACATGGGTAATAAATACAAAAAAGACCAATTATAATAAAAACATTGATTACAAAATCACACTTTGTGCCATCAGTAGCCATACTGTTAACAAAGGAAGACTCAATAGATGCGTATCACCATTTATTCTCTAAATACAATGTAAACTTTGCTCAGACGTTACAGGTATTTGGTGTACAGAAGCTTTGTTAGCTGGTCTTGGGGCTTTCTGGGACGGAGAATCTGGGTGGTCCTGCTCCAGATGCTGCTTTGGAGGATCTGTCTGACAGGCCACATGATGTAGCCTAGGACACTGTTCAGATGTTCTTCCTTAACCACAAGAGCAGCAATGTTATTCATGTTTTTTCCTGAATGTAATAAAAGGAAAATACTCCATTGTAGGTACACCTGGAATGGTCCATTGTGTTTGACTTCAGTAACTTGTCTATGGGTTCCCCCGGAAACTACGTCAGGCTTTACCTATCATAAAGTGTAACCTGACGCAATATTAGCCACGCCCCCTTTAGCTTGAACAAAAGCAACGTCTTCCCAGATGTGACCCTCTCTCTCTGTCGGCGCCCACCTGGCCAGGACCTCTTCTCTCTCCCTCCCAGCCTCGCCCGAGGAGCAACTTTGACCTCTCCTCCCCTCCAGCACCGCCTGGAGAACACCGTCAACCGGTGAAGAACTACTCTCTTTGTTCTCACTTCTTACGGCCGACACACGCCTAAGATCTCTCAGTCAACGAACTGCTCAGTGAGATGAAGTAAGTTTAGCGAAAGCAGCTAACATTAGACCTGCTAGCTAAATTGCAGAGGAAAGCAGCTAACCATAGACCTGCTAGCTAACTCTACCCAACGGGAACAAAAGGCAAACTGCAACGAACGAACGGTCAAATCCTCCGACCTAAACTGCAGTGAAACAGACATCACAGCAAGGACAACTTTCTCCAGCTACGGACAGCATCATCTCTTCTCTGCCTCATCCACGTCGGGCCAGCACGACCCTTTTCATAAAGGACTGGTAACTCTGACATTAACTGGGCATTTAGCTATCCTAGCTATTCACAACCTGGCTAAGCATAAGACTGTTTACATGCCATTGTTCATGTGTTTCATATGTTTTGTTTACTGAACGTAACTGTTTATATATATGTTCATTGTTAGCTGGTAGTTGGCTTCACCACACCATCTAAGGGTTATCGTTAGGATTGCTTCTCAGACACATCGGGTCTTGCATGCATCACTAACCATTTCCCTCTTTTCTAACATGGCATCTTAATCGCGCACGATTACATACACATTGGCCTTCACATAGCCACACACGCGAAGAGAATACTCGAACTTCGCGCTGCATATAGACTCGCCCTTGTTCACATCACATGTATGTTCGCGTACGTGCACACACATGCACGCGGAACTACGGTGATCAAACAAAGGAACATTCTTTCGGGCGCGCTCCTAACAGCGCAACCCCGAGCTCACAAGCTCACACACATATCCCCTATTCCTTCAAATCATTGGTTAGTTACATTTAGCTAGATTACATATTGTGTGTTATTTTCTTATCATTGTGTAAATAAATACTTTGATTATATACGCTGGTTTATTTAATGTTGCACAAGGGTGGACGTTGCCAACCTCTTCTATTCAGAATTCTAATGACCTTCAACTATACTATTAGTAAGGTAACTTTGGTTGTAGTTATTAATTTAATTATTAATCAGAGTTCCAAATTGATAGTATAATATATTTTATGAGACTGATATATTTAACGAGACTGATGTGTGGATTATCTTTACTTTGACCACCGTGGAGGACCCTACACTTTGTGTGGCGCCCCCTAGGTGTTCAACTTAATTGATCTGCCTTTGTGTTGAATGGTTGATTCCTGTTCAATCGGGTGAGATTACCAACATATTGTTGCTGTTGCAAGGACAGCACCAGTGTGTCTTGGTGGCCCTCGCAAAGACGGTATCACAATTTCCACACAATTGCACCCACATTCACCCGGCTCCTGCTCACAGGGTAAGTTACCTACATAGTCTGGTACTCCCATGTGAGGCTGGTACCAATTTCACTTACACCATACTGTAAATAAAATGTCATCTCACTGACCATTATCCTTGCACTGCAATGCATGAAACATGAACTAAAAGCCAATACATCTCTAGCATTTGAAGAAATGTTGTATTCCATTACACCTAATATCAGTTTCACAACACAGAAAAGTAGGCACAATAACATTGGCATACTACCAACCCGGCATTTTTCTCATAAATCATTATGAAATAATCATACAGTGAACAGTATTTTTAACTTGTGCTGTACTATACACAAAACCCTCAAATGCCCCAGTGACAAACTGTTTTGGTAACTGCAGGTGAGTCTAAGCTGCTTATCAAGTCGTTTATGAATGATGCCTTTTTAGTGCGAGAATTCTCTAACCTTAACAACAGGAATCATACATTTTAGCGATACATTATTATTAGTGCTGTCAGTTTAACGCGTTATTAACGGCGTTAACACAAACCCATTTTAACGCCGTTAATTTTTTTATCGCGAGATTAACGCGAATATTTTTTATTTTTTTTAGATTAACGTTCTTTTTGGCTTCGCAAACTGTGTAGTATGCTAACGTTACGGTTTGAGTGAATGGTGAGCACGATACGGCGAAATGGATGATATAAAGCTTCTGAATGGAAAGTTTACTTTTAAAAGTTGTGTTGTGCAAAATAAGCGAGCTTCACTGTTGTCTGAAAATGTCAACAGGCAGCTGGCTGAAAGCAAAGACGTAGTAGGCTTACCTTTTATTGGTAACCTAAATGTTACGGTTCATTGTTTCTGAAATAAGAGGCCTGACTGCTATGTTCCCAGCAAACTTGAAAAAAAGAAAATATTAAGCCATCATTTAACTGCACTATAGGCTGAGTCCTTGTTTACCTGAAATGTGCACTTTATAATTTTATTTTGTACCGCCCTGTTTGGCAATGTTGGTTTTCAATAAAATAAAACATTTGCATAAAGCAAGCCAATCCACTTTTCCATGTTGATAAGGGCATTAAAATAAAACTAAAATGATAAAAATTTGCGATTAATCGCGATTAATTTTGAGTTAACTATGACATAAATGCGATTAATCGCGATTAAATATTTTAATCGTTTGACAGCACTAATTATTATCCGTTGGTTATCAACTACTATTATTAGCTATGATACTCTGTTGAGCAATCTACAGCGCTAATAGCTAGCGAGCTGTTTACGGCCACAACCCACACAAAGTTCTAAATGCCCGTGATATGTTGTGCTGTTGGATGTGACAACAGACGCCAAAGAAACCTAGATGTACAATTGATACAATCGTGAATAATTGCTGTCTTCTCTCTGCAGCTAAACTCTCCTGAGCCAGCTAGAGTGCTAATAGCTAGCGAGCTGTATAGCTCTTTTCTATGGGCTTTAGCTACAACTCATTAGCCCATATTGGCACTCTTGCTTGCTCAGGCTTAGTTTTGATAAGACACAGCACTTATTCACGATTGTATCAATTAACCACCACTAAAATAACACGGTTCATACATCGCTGTTTGAATTAGTCCCCCTACAACATGCTAACGTCGTTAACCACCACACTGAATGGGCAAGTAACAGAATTATTAAAAAAAATACTTACATTTCCCTCGCCTGAAGTTCATTCAGGGACATTGCCTTCAAATATGAATTCAATCCATTTCGCTCGTGTCTTCTGAGGCTGGAACGTGACGTAGAGATCTGTGCAGCCCACCACAGCGCGTCTTGAGTACTTAGTTTGCTTCATGCTGCTAGCTAGCTAGCTATTCAAAGTATATCCGAGCGTTGCAATAATGGCTTGCGCTCTGGCAAATATGTAATGAGTGTGGGGGGGGGGGGGGGGGGGTGGGCCAAGGCCATGTAGGGAACCTCCCAATGTGTTGTGACAGGCCAACACACGGGAATCTCATTCACAGACTCAATCATGACGTTTCTGACCTAGAGGAACCATAACAAAGATCGCCAATGGTTTTTTTCCCAGCGTTTTTGGGTTGGTAGACATGCCAGATACCCAAATGAACGTGTAGAAGCACTAAAAAAGTGGAATTTTCATAATATGGCACCTTTAAGCACTGCATTAGCATTTTTCTTTCAATGAAGTTCCACTTAAATGTTGTACCTGCTGAGAAATGACTAAACACCTTGGATACTAAACTGACTGGTAAAACACCATCATTAAAATGTTCCCAAAGTCCAGCCATTATAAAGGATATTGATGAATATCTCTTTGAATCCCCTATGGCTAACGCAGGCTCGCGGTCATTTTCAGCAGGTCGCGTGGTTGCAAACTGCTCACAGTGCTGAAATGTGTGCTCAGAAAAAAAAAGAATTGCTCAGTGCTGAAAAAAATTAGAGGGAACATTGCCCATGACTAGTGTCATGTACCATACTGTTACATCTGGTTCCTGCTTAAGGAACCGAGGTTACGTAAGTAACCGAGACGTTACTTAAAAAACATTTTTGAACTTCACGAGAGAAAATACGAAAGTCTGTGCAGGTTTTCAGGAGCTTATTCCTTATTCTATAATGGCTTTGGATGGGCAGATTGTGCAGTGGAGGGGCCTCATTTAGGAAGGCTACAATCGGCCCTTAAAGCAGACCTTGAAACTCAAGCAGCACTGGAGGAGGGGAAGAGGAGTCAAAGTCAAAGTAGCTTTATTGTCAATTACTTTGCATGTCAAGACATACAAAGGAATCGATAAAACATTTCCCACTCTCCCACGGTGAAACATATAAAGTGCACAGGCAATACAACAGATAAGACAAGACATGTCCTACATATTGATATATAGATATACATATTGATATAAACATAGAGATACACGTACAGCAGCATAAGTTTTCTTTACAATGAGGTTATGGTAGTGCAAAAAAGGCAATTAGGTAATGGCAGCATAAAAAAAATTTTTTATTGTCTTCAGGCAGTCTAGAGAACCACCCGTCTAGAATATTTACAGTGTAACGCAAAAGGGTAAAAAACCTGGCTAACGATAGGCCTATATCCATCCACCATTTCTTGTAAAAAAAATACTTCAAAAAGAAATTAGCCTTAGTCAAAGTTCTGAATGACCTACTAATCGCATCTGATCATGGGTTCATTCCAATATTGGTTCTTCTAGACCTGTTATGTAGGACAAGGTGTTAATATCCCTTTCTGCATACTCAAGACTCTGTGGATTGGTCGAATGATTGATGGCATCCTATGGGTTATCAAGTGGGCGGCCTCTTTCTTCGATGTTTCGCTGATTGACCCACGACACCTCCAGAGGGTTCAGCAGTGAGATCCGGCGTCCCAGGCTCACTCCCTAGATGCCATCACTCATCCGACAGCCCAGGCGGAGTCCTTCCTCTTTATCCACAGCCACTGACTTCCCTTTTCAGCAGCCCTGGAAAGGTCTTAGACTGCCTGCCTGTGGGCCTTCCCCCGCACTCCCATCTCTCGAAGAAGCCTGGATGTTGAGGTGGCTACAAATCCTCTGCAGCCTACTTCAACTGGGCAGACCTTAGCTTTCCAGCCTCGTTGTTGTGCGTCTGCTGCAAGGTCCTTAGTGCTGCTTTCAACACCATAGATCATAATATTTTGCTAAAGAGTGTTGGCATCAAAGGCTGTCCTGGCTTAGGTCTTACCTTTCTGACCGTTTTCACTTTGTTCATGTCCATAATGAACCACCCAATCACACCAGAGTAAATAATGGTGTCCTTGAGCTTCACTGACTGCACCAGACCCCTTGCATCAGGTTTTGTCTCCAGCACTCTTCCTAATGGCCAGGACCCTCAAGGAGCAGTGGGGTCAACGACCAGGACGATGTCTCTGACACTCAGGTTCCTCTTTAGTGAAGTCCATTTCTGCCTATCCTGCAGCAGCAGAAGATATTCTTTAGTCCACCTTTGCCAGAAAAGATCGGCCATGTACTGGACCTGTTTCCAGCGACGTCTGGCTGTAACGTTTTCAGGTAAAGACAAAATAGGAACCCAAAAGCACGACAGACACAGAATGTAGTATTGCGTTATTTTACTTCGTTATACCACAACAGAGTCAAACCCTGGACATCAGCCCAGTGTTTCAATAATACAACAAGGGAGCAGGCAGAGTAATCCGAATCCGAGGGACAGGCAGGCAGGGTCAAAACCAGGAGATCAGTCCGTTCAGCAAACCATCCGACAAGGAGCAGGCAGAGTAATCCGTAATCGATGGACAGGCAGGCAGGGTCAAAACCGGGAGATCAGACAATACAGCAGACAAATCCGATGAGGGGCAGGCAGGGTATACGGAATCCGAGATACAGTCCAAGGTCTAAACACAGGGTAATCAGGTTTATGGTAAACATACAATCGCGGGAAAGCTTGGCAAAACACACAAGACAATCTGGCGAAGAACAAATGATAGTGGACAGGTATAAATACACAGAACCTAATGCGGAGATGAGCTGCAGGTGCAGAGATGGGCGGAGAGTAATAAGTGAGCGAGATGAGGAGATTGCCGGGCATGTGGGCGTGGCCGGATCTGAAATGACAGGAGATGATGATAAGACATGAACACAACCCAGATGAAAACAAACTAGAAATCCGGGGAATTCGTGACACTGGCATAGATTTCATAGACTTCAAGAAAATTCCAGGGGGTAGGATTGGCTTGGCTTTCAATAGCAGGATGTGATTTGGGGTCAGTGGCTCTAGGTCATGTGGGTCTGAGGACACTGTGCAGAGAGGATGATTGTTCAGGATTGCCTCCACCTCGCAAAACAGCGTTTGGAGGCCTTTATCATCGATGGACTGTTGATGGAGAGTAGAGTTCAGCACCTGGCGGACAGATCTTATGAGCCTGTCCCAGGCTCCGCCATGGTGTGATGCTGATGGTGGATTGAAACTCCATTCGATTCCATCTGGAAGCAGGGCATCTTGGATTTTCCTCTCGTTCAGTGACATCAGGGCCTTCTTGAGCTCTCCGTGTGCACCCACCAGGTTCGTTTCAATATCAGACCTGATGTGCTTCACCTGGCCCCTCCTGCAGACAAATCTCCTCAAAGCATGAATGCATGAGTCTGTGTCAAGTGTAAAAGCAATTTCCAAATTAATAATTCTACTAGACATGCATGTAAAAAGAACTCCATACCTTTTGATGGCAGTTCTCCCTCGTTTCACTTCAAACGGGCCAAAGTAGTCCAATTGGTAAATGGAGGGAGGTCAGGTAGGATTCTTTCTAACGGCAAATCCGCCATCTTCTGTTCACTTGCCTTGCCCCTCGAACGTCGACACATGACACATTTTGAGAGCACCTTCCTGGCAACTGAGTCGCCTTTTACAATCCAGTACTATTTCCGGAGCTCCGATAGCATGTGGTTTCTGCCATTGTGGCCACAGCGTTCATGGATGTGTCTTAAGAGCAGTATTGAGATGTGCAAGTCTTTGGGCAAGATGCAGGGGTGTTTGGTTTCCTCAGGCATTGCAGATTTGTGCAGTCGGCCACCTACTCTAAGAATGCCCTCGTCTAGGACAGGATGAAGCCTGCAGATCTTACTGCCCTTGTGCACTCTAGGTGGGGTCATCTCCAGTGTTGCAATTTCAGCACTGAATGCTTGTCCTTGGGTGTATGTGACGACTGACCTTTCTGCCTCTGCCAGATCTTCAACAGTGAGGAGCTGTCCACCTAGGTAGGTCCTGAAATCTTTTTCCTGCTTGAGCGGGTGCTGATTTGAGATGAGGGCTGCTGCTTTCCTCTTTTCACAATCAGCATCAACGTCTTTTTCAGTCTGAAATACCATACCACTGCTTTAAGTAGTCTCCTCCAGTCAGATAAGAACTTAATAAGCTGGTCTGTGGGTGTCACAGGGTTCACTACAGCTGCCAATACAGTAGCACTTTTCCTGACCATTTTTAAATTGCTATTACTAGAAAAGTATTTAAGCTAGTTCCTTCAAACTTTCTAGGCTTAAAATATGATACCACTACTTTCCAATGGTGTGGCTTGGGTATATCATAGTATTCGGGGTGCTTGTGTAACAGATACGAGATATCCATATATTGTTTTTCTCTTTATCTGTAATACTAATTTCCTATACGTGTAGTCACTAGCCAATCAGCAGGTTGGAATACAGGTGAGACTAAACAGGAAGTAGTCAGAGACTGGTGAACGTGGAGAACGTGAGCGCAGACTGCAGAATTAGAAGAGTGAACCACAAAGTTTAATACACAATATAGTTTTAAGTTAGCGACACAAAGTGATTGCCTTTTTGCCTTTAGAGTGTGTAGCCGTTAAGACGTTAGCGAGGCGCAGTGCACCGGCCAGAGGAAGAAGTTAGAATTGCGTTGGTTGGTGTTCGCTGTCCTTTGATCCTTGCCGCGGCTGAGGTCGACAGTTCCCTGCCATCCAGAGACTGCTCCAGAGCTCCAGCGACCGAGTGCAAACTAAAGGGAAGGTTTGAGGTGAAGTAACCTGACTTTGTGTTTAACAGCAAGCTATAGTGGAGAGAAACCATTATGTTACTCGCGAATGCTACGGAGAGAGATAACTGCCTGGGCTGAAACTTTTGTTAATTGATTTGTCGCTTTGTTACATGCTAGGACCAGGACATTTTTGGCTAGCCTATTTGATTTGATACTTTGCCGTTTTTGTCTGAGCGTCTGAGCGAGTCAAGAATTGAGTATTTTGCTCTGGACTGAATCATAGGACTGTTAAAGGACACTTCCACTTGGAACCTAATATTTTTCTGATTGTATGGACTGAAACCATTTTCTGTTTAAAACAACTATTGGTGAGAGGACACTTGCCAGTGACATTTATTGTCTATGTATTAGTGACTGCTGTTCATTTGTTGTGAAGCTACATTGTTTAAATTCTATATAAGTTATTTTCAATATATTGCAACTGTGGATGAAAGGGGTTAATTCAAGTTTATTTAGATTAATATGATAAATCCTATCTGAGCGCTCAGGTTTAGTATGTTGGCCAACATTAGTGGTAACATGTTTGAATTACTACTGTGAAGGGTGAACTGTAGGGTGATTTTGAGTAACCAGCAATATTTCCATGTACTTTGTATTTGTTTTAATATTTCAATTGATTTAGTAAAATAAATAACCACTCATTTTCAACTGTTTAACTATTGCTTATACTGTGAAGTTCTTGATCTTCTCTGAAGTAGGGGCGTCTCATCTTCTGCCAGTAGAGTATGGTAGTTAGGGGAAATACAGGGTAAGTTGCACATACAGACACTTATGCTTGTATTCTGTCCTTTAGGTCATCACCGTGACATGTACAAATCCTAAACTGTTATATTCGTTTCACTTAGGGCAGGTTAGGCTTGAGACTAGTAGGCCTGGGGGTTAGGGACTCCGATCCTTTTATCTCCAGCCTTTCAGGGAAGAGTTAATTACCCCTACTAAGCGGACGTAGGTCCCGTTCGCTACACTTGAATTTGCTAGAAAATATTACACTATGCTCTGTGGCAGCATCTTTGAAGGCCTGTGGAAAGCTCAATGTTAAAGCTAGAGACTTGATATTATACAAATACCCTCCTATGTATGCTCTTTATATTGTATTAAAAACTGTCCCTATGTGATGAATCGTCTGGAAGATATTAAAGCTTAAAAATGGATGAACACATTTTTTGCAATTTTTGGCATGCTATAGCAAAAAAATTACAGCATTTATCAACATGAAACTAATTGTTTGGGAAAGATTAGATATTTGTTCTTAACATCTAAAAAGTTTGTGATGGTGTTCTGCCTCTTTCTCAAAATATTTTTTTGAAAATATGGGATTTGTACACGCCCATTATTCAATGGCCTCTTAAGCAGACATGCTACTGGCTCAATCTAAGATCAGCAAGGGTATGTAGACTAAATGAAAGACTGCTTAAAAGTTAGCATAGGTAAACCCTGTAACACTCGTACTTGTACTTTAGCAGTTTGTGCTAAGCGAGTTCACAAACAGTGCCATCATGCTAGATTAATTAAGTGACAGTCCTCGTAACAATTATGAACAAGGTACAAAGTCAAACTTACGTATACATGGACGCACACAACTTTGTTGAAGTGCAACGTTGAAATTTGTGAAAATATGCCCGAAGTTAACTGCCACTCCATCTAAATATGCCGTGAAGCGAAATCAAAACACTGTACCATGCGGAGTGGAGTCACATGACTAACTCAATTACCAAATATGGTCATTTACCGGAACATGCTCCGTCTGGGCAACTTAACAAATAACTACTATGGCCTTTTTAACAGTCCGGCAAGGCAAAATGTCTGGCCGATTTTGGAATCCATGCCGGATGCATTTTTTTAGGTCTCGAAAAGAGGACATGTCCGATTAGAATTGTATTTACAATGACTGTTGGGGGGGACAACTTTATGTGAGGGGGACACACGTCCCCCCCGGGATCTCCGCCTATGCCTATATGCCAGCTTCTTTAGCTGTGCTGTCGTTAATCTCAATATGCAAGACGCTTGGGTGAGTTTTCTTGCAAACTTTACATGTGAGTCACTTTTTGCACTCTTTACTAATGTGGCCTGCGGAGAGACATCCAAACCATATGCCCTTGGTCTTTAAGAAACTGATCTTGTCTCTATGCATTTTCTTTGAGAAGTCTTTGCACAAGTCAAATGTGTGCTTTGAGCTACAGAGGGGGCAAGAGGATTCAGGCTTTGTCTCTTTTTGGGCAAGAGCAATACTAGTGGCATAGCTACTGCCAGATGACTTTGAGGGCTGTGACAGAGTAGGGGCTCTAACCTTAGCTCTACTAGTTGACTGGTCTTGAAGGTCACCAAAAACTGGATCAGCTGCTATACAGGCTTGCTTTTCGATAAGAGACAAGATCTAAAATTCTTACCCTACGCTGGTGCAGTTCTTGTAGCTCATAAGCCTTGTTACGCCATTTCTCTTTAAGCTTGAATGGCAACTTGAGGGCAATGCTTCTCATGTTGGATATGGTGTCCAGTTCCTGCATGTAGTCCATTTCCTCCATAGCGTTGCAGCAGCTCCTGAGAAACATGGCATAATCCTGCAGCATTTTGGAATCCTCAGATTTCATTTGAGTCCAGGATAGGACCTTTTCCAAGTATGCACAAGATATCTTGTATTCATTTCCAAAGTTTTCCTTCAGTAACTGCTTTGCTTTCTGATAGCCTCTATCTTGGGACATGTACTCACAACTTTTGACTAGTCTTTGTGCTTGGCCCTTAGCTATTATATTCACAATGAAGTGCTTACTCCTTCAGTCACTTAGGAAGTGACTGTAGCTTTCGACCAGGAGAAGATGTCGTCAGGTGGTGACCAACTTTCATTGGACGTTTCGACCCTGAACCACAATGCCCTCGAGTTGGCGGGCCGGCAGTGATGGCCAGTCACTGCCCATCTTCTCCTGGTCCCCAGCTTCTCTCCTCCCTCCTATTCCAGAGCCAGCAAGAGGCTCTCTCTGCGGCTTCCCCCAACCTACGGACAGCTGTCTTCCTCTCCCTTCCTTTTATTCCCAGAGCTGTGAGTGTATTCCACACAGACTGTAGAATAGCTATGAGATGAGTGTTGGGCAGAGGGATGGCTATGTGATGAGGGGTGTAGCTGTTGTGGCCTTATATCACTACTGACCCTGGGAAGGAAAATAGGCTTGCTGTGTTGCCTATCTGTACCTAAGTTAGGCAGGGGAAATTGAACATTGGCACCTGTCTTAGCACTGCTCCAGCAGTCAGGACTATCATGAAGATGAAGCGAATAGTCTAGCCTTTTCTCCAAGTGTGCTTGTGATGCATCAGATGTGGCTTGAGCTGCTTCAGCACCTAATACAGGCATTTTAACAGAAGGCACAAGGTTAGATACAGCAGTGTTAGATTGCATGGGGTTAGACATATTACTTTCAGCTTCTTTTAGATAGTTGATTTTTACAGTAGCTGCTTTCTGCAATTTCTGCATCCAAGTCCAATGTTTCCTTATGTTTACTTAACATTTCTTCCTGTGCTTCTATTGCATGCTTCTCCTTTAATTTTGAAGCTTTGGCAATTAAAGCTAATCGTTCGGCTTCTGCATTGATACACAATGGTGAAGACGCTCTAGACGCTCTAGATCAGTGGTTATCAAACTTTTTGTCCGGGGACCCCATAAAATCCATTTGCCAAGTCTCGCGACCCCCCACACATTTTGACAGGATATTATAAGTCTAAATTCAGTTTCATCCTGAATGATGAGACTGCTTGCTGAGACAATATTAGATTTCATTATCCACCCCGATGTAGAAAACACCATTTCTGATAGACTATACAGCATGTCAATGCCCAATATGTTGATGCACAGGGCAGCAAGATCATTTCGCGACCCCACTTGGGGTCCCGACCCCTAGTTTGAGAACCACTGCTCTAGATGACCTACTGGACACAACTGATAGCGCATCGGTGTTATCAACGTTTCCATTGGTGTTCGTGTCGGCATCATGTTCCTCATTTCCACATTCAACAGATTCAGCCAGAGGCTCTGGCTCTTCCATTTGCTTCACCTAAGCTAGGGTCATGAGGGTTTTCTATTTGAGAAATCCATTTTTTCACATTTGCAATAAAAGCATTTATCTGCGCTAGGAGACCAGTGTGCCATCAAAACATGAAAAAGAAAGAAAAGAAACAAACGCCCCCTCTCTAGAACGGAGACGGAGCTCTCCTAAATCCCTGCGCCCCCTAATTGCATAGACCCCACTCACACTCTTGCAATACACTGAAACTCCGGACAACTTGCATTGATCCTTAACTAAGGAGCAGATACAAAACATTAAACAAATTTGGATGGAACCCACGTCCGGCAGAAACATTTACTTATAAAAAAAACTAAAAGTATATCCAAGTATGTGTAATTACTGACCCATAACATTATGTACAATAAAACCAAACGTATTAATACAATCAAACAGAGGGCCAGCTATAATACAGCCAATGTGATACACAATACTCTTATCCAATAAAGCTTAGTCTAAGTCGTTTATTATTTTGGATCCGGGCGTGCTAGCGAAGTCTAGCTAGACTCACTCACATAATTGTCCCGTTTAGTCTGAGACCGTTCTGTCTCGATCTTTTGGATGAAGGCCTCTACATCTGATGGAGTAAGAAACGTAAGCAGTTTACCCTTGTGGTAGATTCTCATCTTTGCTGGGAACTGTAATCCAAACTCAATATCCAGATTATGCAGTCGGGTTTTCACGCCATCGAACATTCTCCTCTGCTGCTGGATCTCCGCGGAAAGGTCTGGAAAAAACAATCAAACGATTCTCTTCGAACTGTAGCGATTTCTTCTTGCGAGCAGCCTTCATCACTCGGTCTCTGTCGGTCAGCCAGCAGAATTTCACGAGAATCGCCCGAGGAAAAGGTTTTAGGTTTGGCTTGTTAGCCTTAAAGTTGCTGCTTTTGGAAGCTGCTTCTGCTCCACTTAGTCTTTCAGAGAAGGAGTCTAAGGCTTCTTTGATCTCGTGATTTGAGGTGATAACTTCTTTGAGCTGGGCAGAGAAGTCTTTTCGAAGAGCATGAATAGCTGCTAAAATTCCATCCTCCCTAGCTTGGGTTTCTGGGGCTTCAGCTAGCCCATGAGCTAACTCCAAATCGCCGTCTCTTCTTCTCTTTACCTCTTGAACTGGGTTTACTCGACTTCATTTTGGGTTCTACTGATATCTTGCACTTATATTACTCGACTAAGACTTTTTACAACATCAAATATATATGATATATTTCACCGGAGCACATGGGTTCTGCGACTTCTCACGTCCACGTCATGACCGGAACCCCAGATACATTTCATTTAAGGGGAAAATAGTGCATGTAGCATAAACAGCCATTCAAAATCATTGTACAGACCTAATTGGCCTGCAATCTCACATCCCACAATGTCACCCTGTCCTGACTCTCTATCCTCCTCCTCCTCTGAGATCACACCATCGGTCCATGAAAGGAAATAGAGGAAGAGGAGACAAGGAATTAGACACAGGGAACAATAGATAGAACAAGGAGAGATTTGAGGAAAAGATAGGGTTTGTGGGAGGAGAGGAGAAGAAGAGAGCAGAGTGGAGCAGAAGAAGTGATGAGAGGAGATAATTAGCCGTGGCCGATAGCTCAGATAGAAGTGGAGCATCTGCAGCGGGCTAACGGAGGAAGCTTTATGAAGCTGCTCGCACATTTAGAGGGGAAGCGAAGGTCAGTGGTCCTGACAGCCTTAACAAGATGACAGAATTTATAACGCACCGTGGTTAAGTCGCGCGCTTACCTGCAGAGCTAGCCGTATAATAAGGCCACATGGGGTTTTATCTCTCGCCCCCCCCCCCCCCTTTCTGTGTTTCTATCTAGCTCTTCCACTCTCTCTCTCTGTTCTGTTTGTTTTTCCTTTTTTCCCTATTATTTTATTGTTCTCATGCTTTCTCTGGACTCTCCGATGGCCTTTGATCTTCCCTCTGGTTTCGATAATTTTTTGACAAATCTCACTTTTTTTTTTTTCTGATGATGCTCCCCACCCTCCCCGCACACACAATCACAACCACTTGACATCTTTTGGTGGTGCACTCGCCAAAGATACAAATGCTGGCCCTGTCAGTGCTTGCGAGACAACTTGCCTCAACATTTCAAGTGAGAATTGGACTCTTGGCTCCTTCAAAGCGCCCGCCATATTTATAATTCATGCTAGGGTGTGAGAGAGGTGTCAATGTGTCAGAAGGTAGAAGAAATTTAAAAGAGCGCTTTTTACTGGTCATGAGACGGCATCTTTTTTTCTCCTCCTCCTCCTCCTCCCCTTTCCCCCTCTGATTCCTCTGCTTCTCTGAGCCAAGGAGCCGGAGCTGGTCAAACGTTCAAACGCCTGTCCAGCTCTCATTTCAGGGTAACCACGGTAATCAAAGAGATGTCAGAACCAATGTATTTCCTTCTCATTCTATTCTAGAATGACGGGAGTGGGGAGAAAAGTTTAGCGACCTGTAAAAAAAAAAATACACCACCAAAACCAGAATAATGTCACTTACGTTCCTAGGCTTTTTCTTGGTTTTAAAAATGTAGCCCTTAACTTACTGAACATAAATGTATGTAAGCGTATAATTATCCAAAGAGCCTGATTGTGGACTGGGACTCTGGGCTACTGAGGTCTGTTGGGGACACTATGAGCACAAAGACATTTGATGACCGCTTACACACTGCTCATTTTTAACAGCAGAGAATTCAGCTCTACAGGTTATGACAACAATTGCACAATACCCTGTAGATTATACATCATGATATCTAAGCTGTCAACCAATTATTAATTGTGTGCATGATCTAACCCCCTTTTAACTTCAGCGTTATATTTTTGTAAATTAAATGGCACGAAACGTGAAGCTAGTTCAGTGGTTTATTCACCTGTTATGAGTGACAATAAAACACAGGTTGGGATCGGTACCAGGGCAGCATATGTTTCTCTTTATACACCGAACTGGAGGATGTTTATTCACAAAAAGAAAGCAGATCAAATAAAAGTGCAAGACCCAAACCCCCACACAAACTCATAAGGGTGAACAGTACAATACAATGAAGGTAAATCTGTCTAATTTATGTTGTTGATGTATATGAAACGTTGTCCGTATATGAAAGCTTTAATATGAAGTTTTCATTCTAACAAACCAAAATAGCTGTATGCAATCAGAATGCCATATGCACATCAGTGTGCGGTTACAGAGGGTTTGACCTTTTGGGCTCCACACCTGACATAGTAGAGGAATAAGGGCCGAACAGCATTGTCTCTCAGGCCGTAGATCAGGGGGCTCAGGCACCGAGGCAGAATGAGAACAAAGAGAAAGTTCAGGTAGCGCAGGTCCATGAACAGACGACTGCTGCTGGTCATAGCCAAGGCTCTCTCGATGGTTCCATAAATAAATGTGTTCACACAGAGTACTAACTGAACAAGGTGGAGCAGTATGGTCTTATGAGCCTTCCTGGCAGATTCTTTTTCTGCTGAGGCAGATCGAGCTGCAACCATAACATTAATGTAGGTGAAAATTAAGATGGCTGTTACAGTCACAAAGGAAAACAAATTGAAGCCATCAAACATATCTCTCTGCCATGGAGACAAAATAAACCTCTCTCGAGTACAGAATATGGAATCTTTAAAAGACCCTGGGTCCATTATTACTGCATAAAGAATATCTATCGAAAGATTTATTGAACCAAAGATCCAGATGAGACCAATAGAAACACCTGTTGTTTTTCGGGTCACCATCTCACTGTGCCTCAGTGGAAAACAAATAGCCACATAGCGCTCAAGTGACATCACAGCCAGGTTCAAAGCAGCATTGCGAAATGTTGTCACTGTCACAAGTATAATTAGTGCACAGAGAGCCTTAGGAACCAGTTGTACATTCATAGACAAAACATAGAGCAGTAAGGAGAGAATTAACTGCACACTGTCATTGCAGAGCATGTGGGCAAAGAGGATGTAGCGAGGCAGCTCTCTAAACACAGGCTTACTCATGAGGGTGTGAAACATGATGCAGTTGATGCAGATGAACAGCAGAGACATGAGAATGGCCACAACAAGTTTAGACAGAGGCCCTTCATTCATTTCCACTTTAAACATCTGCTGGTGTACCAGTGGAACACCTTCACTGGACTGATTGATCATGGCCATCATATTCTATACATACTGTACATAGTACTTAGCATTTATGGCGAGTAGTTAAACAGAATATATCTCAGATAGACATGTGTGATAACATTTTGGTGACATACAAGTAAAACAACATTTGTTGAGAGAGAGAGAGTGAGAGAGGTCGAATATATTTCTTATCAATTATTCAATTATGCTTTCCTCCTCTCTGCTCAAATTCTCATACCTTAAAGAGTAGTCCCTATACAGGAGAAGAAACTATCTTATACAGTGATAAATTATGCATAATTTTTGATACAACAGTAGAACAAATCACAGCATTAAAAAAACAAATGTGGCTTAAGATGAAATGCCTTAAGCGACCAGATTAAACACTCTGAAACTGGTGAATATTTCACACAAGAAATCAAATACGCTTCCATTTATAATGCTGAAATGGATGACTGTTCCTGCAACCCTGAGAAGGATAAGAGGAACACACATCATGTGAAGCTCTTGATGAGTGCTACTATGTCCACTCACTTTTATAGGCAGCTTTGTGTCATCATGCCTCATCTTTCTATTCCTGTCTGCATCCCAGAGGTCTTGGTAGTGAAAATGAGCTGGTTGTGGTTCTAAGCTGCATTCTTAGAGATGGTTATGGTTCTAAACTACATTCTTAGAGCTGGTAATGGTTCTAAACTACTTTTTTACAGCTGGTAGTGCTTCTCTTCCTGTCTGCATCCCAGAGGTCTTGGTAGTGAAAATGGTAGTGGCTCTAAACTACATTCTTAGAGCTGGTAGTGGTTCTAAGCTGCATTCTTAGAGCTGGTAGTGGTTCTAAACGACATTCTTAGAGATGCCAGTGCTTCTTAAGTGCACTCTAAGGCCAGATTTACTGACAGAATTGCGCCCACTTCAGGCGTAATTTCTACGCAATATGCGTGTAAAGACATAGAACTGTATTTACAAACGCGGTGCACTTGGGTGAAACCGCAGATTGCACGCTGCTGAAGCGGATAGAGGCAAGTTGCGCTTCCCGTCTTAGGCAGCATTCAGACGTGCACGTTGGAATGCGTTGCGCCAACGGATGGCGGAGGAGGAGACGGGCGCGTGGGGTTCTGTTGATACCAGAGACGTTATAGTGAGATTGACAGGTCAACAAACCAATCACGCCACTAGCAAGCTGTTTACCTTGTGAGTAGTAGCATGCTAACATTAGGTAGGGTGCTCACACACCTCGCAAATCCTATCAGAGGTATTTTTCAGTTACAATAAAGGGGTTTTTACATTGTACAGTGTCTATTTCTCGGTAACTTTTAAAAAATCTAAGCAAAAAAAAGTCAAACAAACAACTTTTAGGTACAAATACGACCATCTACGGAGTTTGGTCGGCAACTTTTTTTTTTGAGATTGCCGCTTTTTAGACGTTAGCATATACGGGATCTGATTGGCTAGCGCCTGTGCTGTCAGTTATGCATGAAAGCCAATTTGATTGGCTGACGTATGCATTGCCTCTCGAGAAGTTGAACATTCTTCAACTCTTCCCGCAAGCAAAGCATGAAACGCAACGCACAGGAACCCAACGGAGCCACAATTCAGTTCGGCAAAGGATGACGTCACCCCATTCAAAGTGAATGGGGATCCGTCAACCCTGACAGATCAACGCATTCCAACGCGTTCGTGTGAACGCTGTGTTATACAAATGCATAAATGGGAGGGTATAAGGGAGGGTGGGTGTTCGCCACAAAGCGAAGATGCGGGGAGATGCGTAAATTGCGCCTAATTATGTGGTATTTACTAACACTGGACTCACAGGTACGCGTTGGAATGCGTTGTGTCAAGGTTGACGGATCCCCATTCACTTTGAATGGGGTGACGTCATCCTTTGCCGAACTGAATTGTGGCTCAGTTGGGTTCCGTTGCGTTTCATGCGTTGCTTGCAGCAAGAGTTGAACAATTTTCAACTTTGAGAGGCAACGCGTGCGTCAGTCAATCAAATTGCCTTTCATGCATAACTGACAGCTCACGTCTAAAGAGCGCGAAGCTCCAAAAAAAAGATGGTGGACCAAACTCCGTAGATGGTCGTATTTGTACCTAAAAGTTGTTTGTTTGACTTTTTTTTGCTTAGATTTATTAAAAGTTACCGAGAAATAGACACTGTACAATGTAAAAACCCCTTTCATGTAACTGAAAAATACCTCTGATAGGATTTGCGAGGTGTCTGAGCCACCTATGTAATGCTAGCATGCTACTACTCACAAGGTAAACAGCTTGCTAGTGGCGTGATAGGTCAACCTGTCAATCTCACTATAACGTCTCCGTTATCAACACAACGCCATGCGCCAGACTCCTCCTTCGCCATCTGTTGGATCAACGCATTCCAACGCAACCGTGTGAATGGCAGCCAACTCACACCCCAGCAGGCCTGATGCACAGACAATACCTTACACACACACACACACACACACACACACACACACACACACACACGCCTGATACAGACACTCTCTTTCACCTTAACCTGCCGGATCAAACAATGTGAGACTCTTTCTCTCCGTTACTGCCACTCACCGAGGGGGAGAACCCACCACCGTGCTTGGAGGAACATCTGACCACACATGCCCACCAGCTAGCCCATTCCCAAGAATAAGTTGGACTCCTTCCACCGGCAACACTGGGCGCATTGCAAGGCACACTTCCCCCTGCACCAAATCTGAAAACAGCTGCAGCCTGTGCACTGGAGCAGACACAATAGAAAATCCCATACCCCGAACTAGTGCAGCCTCGCTAGTATCAGACTCCTCTGAAAAAGGGAGAACTGACGCCAAAATAAATGAACCTAATGCGCCGGATTTTAACAGGCACCTTCTCACTGTCTCTCGTCAAGGAAACGAAACCGGCTGATACAAAAGGCAAATAATCACAAGGAACTTTCTCACACACCTGACGAGAACGTTGATCCGAAACCACCCTTACCACTAGAGCGGCTAATGCAGCCGACTCTACATTCATCGGTTTATTTCGGTTCTTTAGAGCAGGGTTTCCCAACCCATGGGCCGCGGAGCACCATCCAGTGGGCCAAGAAAATATTTCAGTTTTTTTTTTTTTTCAGTTGAGAACAATATTAATTAGGACTGTCAAAGTTAACGCGTTAATCTATGAGATTATTGTGGCCGAGATTAATGCGATAAAATATTTTATTCGCAATTAACGCAACTTTGTTTACTTCCGGTGTCCATTGACACCTGGCACGAAACCACCGTGTGCCTGCAGTCAGTTAAATAGGAGAGACCGAAACGGTAGTTGAAGATGGAGAGAGCAGAGGGATTGTTGGGCGGAAAGTTTCTGTTTTGAGAGTCAAAATGACGGAACAATCGACAAAACTAAAGTTGTATGTAGCATTTGTCAAGATGAATTTAGCTATCACCTTAATGCAAAGCACCCGACAGAAAGCAATCCCAGGTTAGATGGTCGCCAACCCACACTCCACGACTTCTCTAGGAAAATAACTAGACCAGTCATAGATATATATAACATAGTTGAGGACGGTGGGCTGACAGAGGTGATTCGAATTGCTTCAGGGGACAATTCTTACGATTTACCGTGGAAGGGCACCATTGTGTCTCGCATACATTCCTTGTATGACGGCGAGAGAGCACGAAAAATTCAGCTCCTTCGAGCAAGCTGCCAGCGTCGCCCTTACTGGTGACCACTGGACGTCAGTCAGCAATGGCAATTACCTGGTTGTCACAGCTCATTTTATTGACAATGTATGGAATTTGAGATCTTTTGCATTGGAAGTAAAAAAAAAACGAGGCGCGACATACAGCGGAGAACTGTGCAGAAGAATTAATCGACGTCTCAAACAGATGGGAGATAAGTAGCAAACTGACCACTTTAGGCACTGATGGTGTCCGTAACATGTTGGCAGCTGCTAGGCTACTTCCATTTTAACATCTACCCTGCGCGGCACAGTCTGCACCTGGCTGTTACTTTATGTATGAGTTATAGGCCTGAGCCTCTTTGAAAACACAGTTCTGTGTGTAGTTTTGTATTTAAAAAAATATATACAATTAAACAAAAATAAATAAAATACGTGCTGTCTGATAGTGATTACTCGTTAATTTATAAGATTTAGTCTTTAGTCGCAATTAATCTAGATTAATGAATTTCAAAATGTGAGATTAATTAGTAAATGTTTTGTATCTATTGACAGCCCTAATATTAATACAATGTATGATTGAAATTGGATGTTTTAAACACAATATAAAATATATAAATAGGCATAACAGACATCATGAAAATAATATCCTATCTTGTTCGAACTTTACAACGTCATCAAGTTGAGGCGCTCAGTTAAGGTTTAGTCTGTGGTGATATTAGCGGAAAAATTGAGAATTTGCTGTGCACAACTAGGCCTAGGCCTACTGCAATTAAGTTCCTTTGTTTCAAAACTCTTTTGGACTAAAAATGCTCTGTGTGGTTTTATGTTGTTTTCTGGTGCACAATACAATTTTGATGCAATATCTAGAGTTAGATTTTCTTGTATTCATTTCTAGGATTCCACCTGTAGCAGGTGCTGATGTTGCTTTTTGTGACACATAACAATCGCTTATTAATTAGAATTAATGGATTATAGATTCAATTAGCCTAATGGAATATAGATAAGCTAAAATAAGCGAGGTGTCTGTTGGGCCCCGACTTGTTGTAAATACGAAAAGTTGGGCCTCGGAGTCGAAAAGGTTGGGAACCCCTGCTTTAGAGCATAGCAGTCTGCTTTCACATGCCCCTTTTTACCACAGAAGTAACTCTTTCTAAGTCACGCCAATTTGACCCATTCACTTCAGGCATGACTGAACCCGCAGACCAGACTCCACGCCCAACCGAACCATCCCTAGGCCCACTAGGCACCTTTACCCAGTCACTGCGGTGTGCCAAAGCATACTGATCTGCTAATGCAGCTGCCTCACCAACTGTTTGATTGTTGTTCTGTTATATAGGTGGCAATACCTCTCCGGGGGGCTGCACCTTGCCGTGGTGGAGAGGCTTGAGTACTCCAGTGAACCGGAGAACTATGCCGGCGGGGATGTTATATCCCTGGCAGGTTTAACCAAGCCGGACAGGTCAAAGGAGAGGAGGCAGACAAAGCAGTCCCCCTGATCCTCCAGGTTGGGGGTTGGGCGTGGGGTCAACTACCCCACCCTAGAAAAATTTAAGCCAGTTAAGAAAACTTTGACGAATGAAATCACACGCCTGGCAGAGGATGGTGACCCTGAAAGGGGGATTATGACGCTTCCCAGCCAAACCCGCAAGGTAGCCGGGAAGCCGATACACCTACTGACGTCAAGAAAGTCGATCCTTGTGGGGACATGGAACATCAGAACCATGTTCCAGGCTGGAAAGGCCGCCACAATTGCCAAAGAAATGGCGCGCTACAACCTATCAGTCCTGGGCCTGGCAGAAACCAGATAGACACAGTCGGGGGAGGTCAAGTTGGTCAGTGGGCAGTCCATCATCTACTCTGGACATGAAGAGGAGGGAGCAATCCATACAGAGGGAGTGGCCATCATGATGACGAAGGACACCAGGAAGGCTCCAACTGCATGGAAACCCATCAGCTCTCGCCTCATTACAGCCACCTTCAATACCAACAACAAGCGAGTGAAGGCCCACATAATCCAGGGTTATGCACCCACCAACGATGCAGACGATGAGGTCAAGGCCAGGTTCTATGACAGCTTGAACCACCTACTTGGTAGTATCAGAGCCAACGACCTCATCATGCTGATTGGAGACTTCAACGCCAAAATTGGAGGCCAGAATGAGGGATATGAAGCAGTGATGGGAAAACATGGAGTGGGAACAATGAACGAAAATGGCGAGCTGCTAGTGTCACAGGTTCAGTTTTACTTATCTTTATCCGGTACACTGTATTATTCACAGTTAGCTTATTAATATCCTTTGGCTGTGAAGCACCCTTTCCCAACATACAGACACGGATGCAGAAGTAGAAAAACTGGTTTACGTTGTCCTGAGTCAGCCTTCAGTCAGCTGATTGTCGAGGGATCCCCACTAGTCACGTCTCCACTCTCGCTTTCCCCAAAGACGGTGTTCCTCGGCCCTCTGCTTCCAAACTTTCCTCTGCAACTTGCGGCACTCCGCCGAGATCCTGTAACAAATAACAGCAAAGCCAGGGCGGGGGAACCTCCCGACACTCTCTCCCCATTTATGAGGCTCCTGCTTGCTATGGCTAAATAAACCAGCTGAATTGAATTGACTGATTACGGGATAATTAATGCAGGATTGGTAGACAAATTGCTGGTCTAGAGCAGCACCCCATTGCTTCCCTCACATACAGTTCCTACCGCAACCTGCTCTTTACTCCCACATACCCCCGTGACACTAGCAGAGACCTGTGCCAGCAAAAACCTAGTGATTGGAGGAAGTGTATTCCCCCACAAAACAATCCATAAAACAACGTGGGTGTCACCAGACCATGTCACAGAAAATCAAATTGATCACATCTGTATCAGTAAAAAGTTTAGAAGGTCCATGGAAGATGTGAGAGTAATGAGAGGAGCAGACGCAGCCTCAGACCATCACCTCCTGGTAGGGATATTCAGACTAAGGTTGAAGAGACACCAGCAAGTAAAAAAACATTGGGCAAAATACAACATAGAGCACCTCAACAACGCCCAAGTAGCTAAGAACTTCAAGGAGGTCCTCTCAAGGCGAAATGCACAGCTACAGCAGAGGAAAACCGAGGGATGGACCATAAACGAAGAGTGGGGACATCTAAAAGCTGCTTGGACCTCAACCTGTGAAGAGGCCTTAGGAAGGAGGACCCAAAAACACAAAGAGTGGATGACACCAGAAACCCTCGAACTAATCCATCAGAGGAGAGAGCTCAAAGCGAAAGTTAACAGCTCAAGAACAAGATCTGGAAAGACATCTGCCCAAAAGGAGTACAACAGATGCCACAAAGATGTGCGAAATAACATCAGGAGAGACAAAAGATCTCAGGTGAAGAGGCTAGCAAAAGAAGCAGAGCTTGCAGCGACTCAAAGGAACATGAAAGAGCTGTATAACATAACAAGGAAACTGTCTGGGACAAATACACATAACAATAAACCAATACGAGACAAGACCGGCCAACTGATTTCTACTCTGGAGGCACAGCTCGAGAGATGGGTGGAACATTTTGAGGAGGTGCTGAACAGGCCAGCACCGGCAGAGCGACCAGATATCCCCAAGGCAGCAAAACCACTTAAAATCAAGTGTGGCAGACCAACAAAGACTGAAATCAAGACGGCCATCAAACAACTAAAATCTGGCAAGGCTGCTGGACCCGACAACATTCCACCTGAAGCCCTTAAAGCAGAGCCCAACCTAACAACGGACCTGCTCTACAGTTTCTTTGGAAGAATTTGGGAAGAGGAAAGGACACCAATCGAGTGGACAGAGGGTTACATTGTTAAACTGCTAAAGAAAGGGGACCGCAGTAACTGTAACAACTACCGCGGGATCACCCTACTTTCCGTACCCAGCAAAATATTCAATAGGGTCATTCTCAATCGTCTCCAGGATGCCGTGGACAAGAGGCTTCGGGACCAGCAAGCAGGATTCAGGAAAGATCGCTCATGTACAGACCACATAGCAACACTACGCATCATAATTGAACAGTCTATTGAATGGAACACCTCCCTCTACATCAAGGATGGGCAACTGGCGGCACGCGGCCCGCCTCCTCATTCACTGCGGCCCGCACTTACATTTTCAAAAATCTTAAAAATGCTTCCCTCTGTTGACGGACTTTTACTTTGACATCATTCAAATGCTCGTCTCATGGGATAGGGAACAGCTGTGACAGTTAGTTGAGCTGTAGACAGTTATCTAGTAACATAGTAACGCATATAGTAAGCCTCTATTTTACTCACACCCTCGAAAACGACTGTAAGTGTTTTGGCTGTCTCACACTGTGATAAATATGTTTAAGTGACCTAAGTTTAATTTCTATGAACTGTGGTAGTTCGTTGAAATGTAAAATTTTATTATTTGTCATTTACGTTACGTTCTAATATAGCGATATGACCGTTAGCACAACATTAATTCATAATTCCGTTAATGGCTAGCGTTAGCACTTGTTAGGCAGCAGTGCTTATGAATAGGAACTTGTGAATATGAATTATTTCATACAAACTACGTTTTCTACGTCTTCCCATTATAATTCAATAATAAGTTAAATCGAGGAGACTTTAACATCAGCTAGATATCTAGCTATAATTTCATGCAAATTAAACTTTTCTATTTAAAATTTGTATCGTTTATCGCTAAGGTTATTAAAAGTTTCCTTAGCTAGCATAGCAACTATAACCATAGCAACCAGGAAACGCTGCGATTTTATGCCAGATCAGCAAGACTAAATAGGTTTTACACATACGTGAAATACATTACCTTTTCTATGGATAGAAAGGACATATAATAAAACTGTCTACAAATATTATAGTGGTGACAAACAATGAGAAAGCAAAAGGCATGCGCTCAACCCAGTTTGTGAGGGATTGCACAATCTGAGATGAGGCGCAGCTCGTTGCCTCACCTGGCGTGTCTCCTCTCGGTTTGAACATGCGCAAATTCAGCGATTTTGATTATAAAAATGCTTAAAATGACTGGAATCATACAGGAATTATGTTTATACCACAGATCACTAGAGAAATATTATCATTATTTGTTTTTTACTTTTCATGATGACCAGTGAGTCTGCCTCCCCTGACCACAAGTCCGTGAATTAATCTAATAGTAACTTGCTGTGTTTAGTTAAGATTCCTTCTAAGTATCTTCCTTTTTTGTGTATTACAGTTTCACTCACAGTACACTATGCATTCAATATGCAGAGGGCCCGTGCCTTCTCCTTCAGCGAGGAAGAGAGATAGACCCATGGCTGCGAGCAGTGCTAAGAGAAAAATTGATGATGAGAATCGTGTCTTTCAGGCTAGATGGGAAGAAGAGTATCTATTCACGGAGTTTAAAGGCAAACCCATGTGTCTTGTTTGCTTAGAAACATTATCGGCAATGAAAGATTTTAACCTAAGTCGCCACTACAACACCTTGCACGTAGTCAAATTCAAAAAGTACACCGCAGCTGCTAGGGCTGCTGTCGTAGCTGACCTAAAAACAAAAGTACACAAACAACAGCAACTTTTTTACCGGAGCCACAACCACACAGGAATCATCACTCAAGGCATCTTATGCTGTTACAATTGAGCTTGCCAAAGCAAAGAAGCCCTTGTCCGATGGCGAAATTGTGAAGAGGTGTGCAGTAGAAATGGCCAAAGCTTTTGGTGACAACAGCATGGTAAAAAACTTTGAAACGGTCTCCTTGTCCCGTCGCACGGTGACTCGCAGAATTGCTGAAATACATGATCATGTCGAGGGGAAGCTAAAACAATGAATCCATCACTGCAAGTACTTCTCCTTGGCATTGGATGAGAGTACAGATGTAATGGATGTCAGCCAGCTGCTGATTTTTATAAGAACTATAGACAGTTCATTTGAAGTGCACGAAGAGTTGTTGAAATTGGTGTCTTTGCATGATACCACTAAGGGCACGGACATTTTCAACGCCGTTAATAGTGTTGCAAGTGCGTATGGTGGTTTTGACAAGTTGTCAGCTGTAGTTACGGATGGCGCACCCGCGATGCAGGGGAGACACACCGGTTTCGCAGGGCTACTCCAACAGAGCGGAGTTAACTGCCCTATACTGCACTGTATCATACACCAGGTGAGTAATTTAATTTTGTGATATTGTTTGACATTGCAGGACAAAAATAGGCTAATTTTAACCGTGAAATGTAATCGTCATGTATCTCTACAGGAGGCCCTCTGTGCCAAGGCACTGAACTTTAGCCACGTTATGGATTTGGTGACTAAAGTAACAAATATCATCCGAGGAGGGAACAGGTCCCTCAGTCACCGGAGGTTTATAGCCTTTTTGGATGAAGTGGACGCCACTTATGGGGATTTGCAAATGCACACCGAGATCAGATGGATGAGTCGAGGGAAGTGTCTGGAGCGTTTTTTTTGAGCTGCGCTCCGAAATTCCAGTGTTTTTGGAGGAGTGTTCGTGGTGATACAAGTGCCTACTGCAGGAAACTAAAAGACACTGAGTTTCTTTGCGACATGGCCTTCCTTACAGACATTACCTCACATCTCAATCATCTGAACGCAAAGTTGCAGGGGAGAGACCAAACTGTGTGCGACCTGTACGCACACATGACCGCATTTCAGAGTAAATTAGACCTGTTTAAAAATGGATTTTCATCCCATTATCTGAATTTGGCACACTTTCCCGCTTGTGAGGAGATGCGAAAAAAATGTCCCGATTGTGAGAAATCACTTTACAAATATAAGGCCGACATCGAGAAATTGCAGGAGCAGTTTAAGCGTCGTTTCCAAGACTTTCACGGATAGCGCTCTTCGCAGACCCCCTCGCTGTTGCTGTCAACGAGCAACCCTCAGAATTGCAGCTTGAACTCTGCGAGCTGCAGTCAGACCCGTTTTTTCAAGCAAGGCGCAATGAGGGGAATTTCATTTTGGAGACTGCTACCAGAGTCCCGTTTTCCACTCCTCAGAGATTTTGCTCTCTCAATGATTAGTATGTTTGGGAGCACATACATTTGTGAGAGCAGTTTTTCAACAATGAAGCACATAAAGTCAAAAGAGAGAAACAGGCTCACGGATGACACACTTTTTCAACTAATGGATTGGATGCTCAAAGATTGACATTGATATTCAGTATATTGTGCGCCAGCAGGCGAGGCCACAAGTGTCTCATTAAGAGATAACCAGGTCCTACTGACAGTTGTTGCACTTAATGTTGGTCTGCTGTTTTGTGCCATCATTGAATGGTTATTTAATAAACATGTGTATACACATATTTTGGTCTTATTTAAAATGGTAGCGTTCTCATATCTCATATCTTATTATTAGTGGAAGTGCGCGGTCCTATGCGGCCCTCTGGTAGCGATGAAGAAAAATTGTGGCCCTCTCCATCATTAAAGTTGCCCATCCCTGCTCTACATCAATTTCATCGACTTTGAGAAAGCGTTCGACAGCTAGGACAGAACAGGACTATGGCACCTTATGGACTACTACGGAATTCCCACCAAGATCACAAACCTAATCAGGAACTCATATGAAGGAACGTCATGCAAAGTCATCCATGCAGGCCAACTCTCCAGGAGCTTTGACGTTAGGACGGGCGTCAAACAGGGATGCCTTCTATCTCCATTCCTGTTCCTCCTGGCAATAGATTGGATTATGAGGGAAACAACCGAGGAGAGAAAGAACGGGATCCAGTGGACACTGTGGGAGCAGCTGGACGACCTCGATTTTGCGGATGACTTGGCTCTCCTCTCACATACACAAGCACAGATACAAGAAAAGACAGACAGACTCTCACAAACTGCGTCAAAACTTGGTCTAACACCCAATACAGCAAAGACGCAGGTTATCAAGATCCACTCCAAATCCAGCAACCCCATCCTCATGAACAGTAATGCCCTCAAGGAAGTGGAGGCATTCACATACCTGGGCAGCGTTGTGGACACCACCGGAGGTACAGAGGCGGACATAAAAAGCCGGATCAACAAGGCAAGAGTGGTATTTAATATGCTCAGGAAGACCTGGAGCTCAAAGAACATATCAATTAACACCAAGGTACACATCTTTAACTCCAACGTGAAACAAGTGTTGCTGTATGGATCCGAGACATGGAGAACCACTAAGCAATCAACACAGGCTGCAAACATTCATCAACACCTGCCTCAGAAGGATAATGAACATCTGGGGGAAGGACAGAATAAGCAATGTGGACCTGTGGAAAAGAACAAGCCAGGATCCAATTGACATGCTAATTCTCAGGAGAAAGTGGAGTTGGATTGGACATACCCTCAGAAAACCTGCCACAAACATCACTCGGCAAGCCCTGAAATGGAACCCACAGGGAAGAAGAAAACCAGGTCGACCCAGGAACAGCTGGAGGAGAAGTGTCCAGGCAGAAATGGCTGGGAAAGACGTTGAAAGAACTGCCAACAACCGAGCGAAATGGAGGACATTCGTCAATGGCCTATGCACCCAAGAGGAGCAAAGGGCATAAGAAGATAGGTGGCAATAGGACAGGGAACTGAATTTGTAAACTGTTCCAGTATGATCAGATCGCATAATTTCTTGAACGTTTCCACACTAGAAGCTGTGCGCTAACGATTAAAAGTAATCACCGACTCCCGTGAAAACTCAGGGTAGGACTGCTTATCCTCTTTCCTGCCCTCTCTAAACCGCTGACGATAGGCCTCCGGAACCATCTCATATACCTTAAGCACCGCGTCTTTCACTGATTGATAACTCAGGCTATCTGTCACAGACAACGCTGATAATGCCTCCTGCGCCTTCCCGGTCAGTACACACTGTAGCATAACCGTGCGATCCGCCTCAGGCCACCCCCTAGCGTCCGCCACTCTTTCAAACAGTGAAAAAAATGTTTCAGGGTCCCTCTCATTGAACTTCGGAACAAGCTTCAAATTCCCTACCAGATCAAAATGCGAAGCTCGGCCATGTGAAGAACCCCTCACTCCCCCTAACGCTTGAACAGCTTCAATGCTCAACCTACCTTCTCTGAGCAAACTTAACTTGTCACGCTCCAAGCTGATCCTAGCCTGCTCTGCTTCGTACTTCATCTTGTCATGCGCCATTTGTAACAACAGTAACTCCTTTTGCTGTTCAAAGGAAAAACTCTTACTACCAAGAGCACCCTCAACAACGCCTCCCGTTTTACCCGGTGTTACGTCCACATGGCTCGATGTGGAGATAACATAAATGGGGAGACCACACAGAGTTAAGATTTAAAGCAAAAGATAGTTTATTAACTGATTAAATGAAAATACTTACAAAAAGTCAGTAAAAGTAAAGCTCAATGTAGTGCAGAATCAGCATAGTGTATGTGTAGTGGTAAAATGTCAAAAGAGGTAGCTGAGGAAAAGGTCTTGCAGCCCTGTGCAAAAAGAAGATCAGAGAAGAGCCGACTCTTGAGCTCACATCACGAACTCTTTTTAAATGTCCTGCCAATCATCTGCCATCTAGCCACATTTGCCAGACAAGACGGATCCCCCTGTAGACCGGAGGGAGAGGGACAGCCCAAAGTCATATTATAACCAGGGTTTTAGTGAGGCAGACCCAGCACGGCCAAGCCGGGCACGACACCTGGCAACACTTTCATATCATACAAGTTAGCCTTCAATATCGACTTAACTGTATCTTTCAGCCTTCTGTCACTGATGACAATTTCATAGTGGTCCGCAATTTTTAATAACTGGTTGTTACATAGTCATGGGGTTGGTCTTCCTGCTCTGGACTGTGCATTTCTTCCTGTAGATGGAGACTGGGCGTGGTCCTGTAATTACTGGGGCCGGCCTACAAGAATAAAAGCCATCCACTTTCCAAGATGGAGGCTCGCTCTCGCCTCGCAAAGACAGACGCTGGCACACTCAATACTGTAGTCGATTGACTGTTTACTTGAACGCTCCATTACACTTCTGCTAAGATTCTTGATCTTGTTTGTTTGTTGTTGCTGTTATTTTCAGCACGTTATTAGTTTAGTTAGTTAGTATAGGTAAGTAAGTGGACTGCGGAAGACTCACTTTTTGGTTTTGCCTGTCTCGTGGGTTGTACGTCGGGCACGGGAGCCAGGCAAGTTCACAAACACTAACACAGCAAGCGTGAGGTTTTCTTTTTCCTTTTTCCTTTCAGTTTTGTAACCACCTTGTTTTTGTACGGGATTTTAGCGTTTGGTTTGTTATCAGTAAACTTATATTTTTGTTCACTAAACCAACACTGTGACTGTTACGTTTTCTGGTTTGGGATTCATAACACTGGTCTTTGGTGCAGTCCTCCAAAAACAAATCTCGACCTGAGCCATTTTTAAACCCCACACCAATTGAACGCAATAGTCAACACGCTGGCTGTAACCCGACAAACAAGAGCGTCCCCTCTATCTGCCTAACCAAATGCTACCTAACTCACCCTGGTCTTCATGTGGTTACTAGAGGTGGGTATTTATGCACTCAATACCGCTGGCATGAGGAAGCTACCAGTTACTGGCAACAACCCTATCACCACGGACATGCTCCAGAGACAAACTCTCTAGCCGCTTTCACCCCAACACTACAAAAAAAGAAAACCAGCGAAACTCAAAGGAGCAACACTGCTGTGCCTAACAGGGGAACAAAATAGCCTTAGCTCCAACACAATTACACCAGCACGTCAACTTACCTTCCTTTGGTCCAGCAGTTTTCCAAATCGTGCCCAGCCACAACGAGGACAACCAGCTAACGCTCACCACCAAAATACTTCCGAATCCAAAACCGGACGAGCCCCCAATTTGTCATGTCCGGCTCACAGACATGACAAATAATAGAAGTCCACACAGAGTTAACGCCAAAAACACTATTAGTTTATTAGCAACTACTTTGATACTATCTGGCAAAACTACGGTGAGGTGTGAATCAGTACGGTTGTCGTGTATGCATGTATGCTAGGGCAGTAGGTGTAATGTTGTATCTTAACAAGTATGTAACAATGAGCATGGCGCGAGCAGAGCTTAGGGAGCAAGATTTCCCCTTTTTATCTCTGAATCTCTGTCTGAAGCTCTCTTTGGCACCGGTGGAATACTGGGAACACACACACACACATACCTAACCCTAACCCAACAGCATAACACACACACACACACACACATACCTAACCCAACAGCATAACACACACACACTCACACACACCGGTCCCAGGTGTTCTCAATGACTAACGAGCTGACATCACCTGCTGGGCATCTGCAACACAAAACACAGAGACACCTTTCACATGTACGCGTTGGAATGCGTTGATCCCACTTTGAATGGGGTGACGTCATCCTTTGCCGAACTGAACGGAGCCACAATTCAGTTCGGCAAAGGATGACGACACCCCATTCAAAGTGAATGGGGGTCCGTTGCCCTTAACGGATCAACGCATTCCAACGCGTTCGTCTGAATGCTGCCAGACAAAGACAAGCAGCCAGCCCAGCACCCAAAAGAGGCGGGTCGTCACAAAACATTTAGCCTCATAGCAAAGCTAACTATCGACACTTAATGTACTCACCTTCAAAGGGAAGTTTCGCCAGCCGCTAACCTAACACTAAGCTGCTGCTACTAAACAAAAAGCACTAAGTACTACTGTACACTAAAATATATAAATATTAAACTAAATTTGAATAATACACTGAAACACTATAGATACAAACGCTAAATCTAAATACTATAAACACTCAAATATAAGCACTATATAAATGCTAGGGGTGGGCGATATGACCAAAATCTTCTATCACGGTATTTGTAATTTTATATCACGGTTACGGTATATATCACGGTTTATTATACGTAGGGTGACCAGATTTGGGTTTTCTTCAGCGGTGGCGAAATGTGTCCACAGACATTTATTTATTGACCCTTAAGAACACTAAGGTGCAGAAACAATACTGCCTCAATAGGCTATTGGCCTAAGCAATAGTGGCCAGTATCCATTGAATCTTTAAATAGTAAAATAAAAGCAAAGTGTATGTAAAAAAAAAAAAGAAAAAGGAAAAATCTTTCTGTGGCATTTAGTCCAGTGCTTATGTTTCAGTGGTTCTTTAATGTACTTTCAGAAGATAACTCAAGTGTTAAAACTTTCTTTTCAATGTGTGTCCATATGTTAACGCAATAATGATGAGATTTTCTTTATATGGCCACATATTAAAATAAAAAAATCAAGAAGTTGGCCATTACACATAGACATATATACATAGACGCTCCATTGACCACCTCAGCCCGTTGCTGCGACGTGCTAACGTGATGACGAGGTGATGACTGGTCTGTAAACAGACGCAAGTAAATGATGGAGCTGCAGTTTTTCTGGATAAAAAGCACTATAGATAGCGTTTATATTTCTCAACCGATTTCACGGAGTCGTTTTTATATTCAAGGGTTTATGATCTACGTGGAGTAGCAAAAAAAGTTTTGTCTCCATATTACTTAGAATCTCGTTGGTTTGGCCGTAATCGCCGTTGACATACATACATGTATATGATAATCGCTGCTAGACGCTCACTGTTCTTGTGCTCTCACATGTCATTCACTTTGAAATACTGAAAAATAAATGCCTACACTAGACACTTTTCAGTCCATATTTTTCAGTATATTGAATCTTGCCCAACAGTCGAGGATTACTCAACAAGTAGGCATGACAGTCCTTGCAGGTTATGTGCTTAAAAATTGTACTGGGTATCGTATTATACGGCTCTTCAGAATGTTCAAAAAAGTTCAGTTGATTTGAATGGGCCACCCCAACGTTCGTAGGTCTGTAATTTCTTAATTTTCACTGCTGCGAAAATGTAATGACCGCTGACCGTCTTTCATATCATTCCGCAAGTAGTTTGGTCATTTAACGTAACGGGAAGTAATGGGTTGCTACGCAACACCTGAAACTTTAGAGTTCTATTTTATTTCTCAGCAGAAATCACAAAACGGCTACAAAATCGTTTAAGAGGTATTTTTGGAGGAATGTCTATTGTTTTGGCGAGTTACTGTATAATAAGAGGGATGAAGTATAGTTCGGAGGTCATTATCTAAAAATAAATCGATTGGATTTCAAAATAAGAGTATACCGCGGTTGAAACGGTATGGCCAAATCTCTCCCGGTAGACACATTTCTACCGTTGCACGGTATATACCGTCATACCGCCCAGCCCTAATAAACGCTAAGTCTAAACACTATAAATACACCTGCCTTTACTAACTAACTAAAGTTGCAAATTAGAAGCAAGTTTCTGATCATACAACTTACTTATTGTGCCCTCCGAGTCCACTATTTCGATTCCTTGGCTGTCGGTCAGGGTAAGTGGCTCATCACAGCTTAAGGCATCCTTCACCTTTGCTGTTATTCTTTCAACGGATGCATCAGCTTCCAAAAAGCGAATGACCACTGTCCTGGAAGTACTGAGCTTGTCATTTACTATTTCGGCAATTAATTGACCTGGGGATAAATCTTAAAATCTTAAAATCACACCTATGGGCCTAAAATTATATTTATATATTATAGGATGAGATTTTAGCAGCAGAGATCAGTTACATATTTAACAAGTAACCTTTGGAACGATCTTGCTTGGAACAGGCCGCTAGCTTGTGGAGTTCCAGCTCGTGGTGGTGTTTCGGTGGATGCAGAAGCAGAAGGTGAGGGTCGACGCGTGAAGGCAAAAGGAACACCAGCAGTGGGTGGGAGCTGATCTGGATCTCCGTGGACCTCGTAATGACCGCGATGAAAAAGATGAATTGTGGAAAAACGTCCTGTTGGCTCAGGAAACATTGCGGTGTTTGCGTCATCTGTGATGTACAGACTACTGCAATTGACCTGTGAATTGGATTGAATAAAAAATACCATAAAAGATTAAAAAACATTAATTAAATAGTAAAAAGACTAATGCCGGGATTCCATAAAAATAGATATCATAGGTCAACAAACTTTAAACAATTTTATATATATATATATATAGCAAAGTCACTTTGACTTACATTCATGGCCGCGGGAACTCAAACTATTTTGCGCTCAAATAAAGGGCAAAGAATTTGGCGCGCGCTCGCATTATGTCTCGAACTCCCAAGCTAGCATCACATCAAACACAGAATGTGCATGCATTAGCAGGGCAGCGTATACGGGTGCCGGTTCTGGTGGGCTGGTCTGGATCAGAGTCCAGGGCCTATTTTTACTCCCAGTCCATCCCTGCCGCCCCGCAACATTAAGCCCCCCAGAACCCCCCTGATAAAATATGTTCCCGCGGCTATGCTAACATTAACTCATTCTACCTGTCGTAGAATGACATGCCACCAAGCTAACCAAGGCGCTGTGAACTGTGTGAGCATTTTTTTTGCAATGCATAAAAGTGTCAATTATAAGTTAAACAATGACAGCACCTGAAAAATCCTGCAGATCTTGTCTCCTGACATGTCCTCTCCTTTCATTGTCACTCGTTTGGGTCCTCGAAACAACACGAAACTTTCCATTTCCATTGTAGTTGTCGCTTCCCGATGGTAGTCGTTCCACACTAACTGTCAAATAGCAGCACGCCCTCTGCTGACATCCTGAATGTGACTGTCAAGCTCGTGGGAGCAACTTCCGGGTCACAACACAAAAATCTACGCAAAATTGAGATTTCCACGCAGTATTTTAATTCCCGATGTCCATGTTTAAGCACATAAAAGAAAATCAGATAGCGGGTCGTTTTTTCACTTTCTGTTTTCTATTATCAAAACAAAAAACGGAAAATGGGTCATGCGTTCGTGTGAGTCCAGGCTTACTAATATTGGCTTACATCCTGATACAGGGTTACATCCGGCCCAGATGTCCTTCTGATTACATTTGTCGCATCCATAGTACCCTGACAACAGCTTAACGCATCTTACCATCTGTAACAGCCCGGCTCTTGGGCTCGTTACAAGAAACCGAAATACAACAAAGTGTCTCAAATTCAAAGGTTTAATCCACAAAATTCCAATTTCCAAAGTATCAATTTTCAAAGTTCGGACACAGTACATAAACAGTCTGGTCTCTTGCTCCCTTCCTCTCTTGCTCCCCCCTGAATTCAGGAAGTGCCGGTTCTTTATAGTACAGAGACACGCCCCCCCAGGTGGTTAATCACCGGCACCTGGAAGACAGAGATTGAACACCACGTGCCATACATGCACGCACTCAAATGACACACGCATTCCTGCAGACAAAACAGGCAGAGCCGACGAGCCCAAAGGGGTTCGTTACACCATCTTTGCTCCCTCACCCCAGCAGCAGGACATTGGCACACAGTGCCCTTCACATTGTGTCACTGAGAATGTAGACCGACTTTTCCTTGATTGTGATTTGCGGCTCATTTGGGATTTTAACTTTTATGATTTCTTCTAGGCGGTTGGCAACCTGCACAAGGGTTTTTTCCCCAGATCTTACCATCATTTTAATTGTATACAGCTTTGTGTCACTATACCTGAAAATTAAAATGGAACCTCATGGTTTAATAAAGTGTATGAAGTATATTGTATTGTATTGAATTTAAGTAAGACACACACACACTCTGTTACTGAACTCAGAAAGCAGTAGATTGTATGTATAATGTGCATTTCCTAGTCTGTTAAAAGATGTGTATAAGTTCTGATAGCTGCATTAACGGCATGGTCAGTATTTTTTATTTATTTTTTTACAAAACCAGCCAGAATTTTTTGCCCCATTGGAACACAATGCACAAAAGAGCTTGCTAAAAATGTCTATTTTCCTTTGATGTTATTCTTTATGTTTGTGATTGACCCCAGTTACAATGCCAAAACAGTTAAGATTTGCATTTTTGTAGTTTATGTGAATGTCAAGCATTATGGGTTAAGACAAGTCAATCCCTCGAGTATTAAATCCACTGAAATGGTTACATAAAAACTTGAGGGAGAGAAAAGCTGTGATATTGCTATGATTCACTCAGGTGAAATTTTAAACATAAGGGAAAGGGATGTCTTTCATGAGCAGTGGCGGCGCCAGACATTTTTTTCTGCAGGTGCTATGGGGGAGCTCTGTGTTTTAGCGAGGGTGCTATAAAATGAGGGTGATAGCCTATGCGTATTTGGGGTCCATCAAAAGCGCTAAACAAACCGATTGTATTATTGTTATCATTATCTAGGCTACTTCCGATGGCAAATGTCACTGACAGAATGCATACAGCATGTTAGAGAGTCCGCAATCCCAAATACTTAACTTACTTTAAAGGGGCCATATTATGAAAATTCCACTTTTTTAGTGCTTCTACACGTTCGTTTGGGTATCTGGCGTGTCTACCAACCCAAAAACGCTGGAAAAAAACCATTGGCGATCTTTGTTATGGTTCCTGGATCTTTGTTATGGTCAGAAACGTCATGATTGAGTCTGCGAATGAGATTCCCGTGTGGTGGCCTGTCACAACACATTGGGAGGTTCCCTTCATGGCCTTGGCCCACCCCCCCCACACACACACACACACACACTCATTACATATTTGCCAAAGCGCAAGCCATTATTGCAAAGCTTTGAATAGCTAGCTAGCTAGCAGCATGAAGCAAACGAAGTACTCAAGATGCGCTGTGGTGGGCCGCACAGATCTCTACATCACGTTCCAGCCTCAGAAGACACGAGCGAAATGGATTGAATTCATATTTGAAGGCAATGTCCCTGAATGAACTTCAGGCGAGGGAAATGTAAGTATTTTTTAAAATAATTCTGTTACTTGCCCATTCAGTGTGGTGGTTAACGACGTTAGCATGTTGTAGGGGGACTAATTCAAACAGCGATTTATGAACCGTGTTATTTTAGTGGTGGTTAATTGATACAATCGTGAATAAGTGCTGTGTCTTATCTCCTGAGCAAGCAAGAGTGTCAATATGGGCTAACGAGTTGTAGCTAAAGCCCATAGAAAAGAGCTATACAGCTCGCTAGCTATTAGCACTCTAGTTTGCTCAGGAGAGTTTAGCTGCAGAGAGAAGACACAGCAATTATTCACGATTGTATCAATTGTACATCTAGGTTTCTTTGGCGTCTGTTGTCACGTCCAACAGCACAACATATCAACGGGCATTTAGAACTTTGTGTGGGTTGTGGCCGTAAACAGCTCGCTAGCTATTAGCGCTCAAGGCAGTATCATAGCTAATAATAGTTGAAAACCAACGGATAATTATGTTTCGCTAAAATGTATGATTCCCGTTGTTAAGGTTAGAGAATTCTCGCACCAAAAAGGCATCATTCATAAACGACTTGATAAGCAGCTTAGACTCACCTGCAGTTACCAAAACAGTTTGTCAATGTGGGGCATTTGAGGGTTTTGTGTATAGTACAGCACAAGTTAAAAATACTGTTCACTGTATGATTATTTCATAATGATTTATGAGAAAAATGCCGGGTTGGTAGTATGCCAATGTTATTGTACCTACTTTTCTGTGTTGTGAAACTGATATTAGGTGTAATGGAATACAACATTTCTTCAAATGCTAGAGATGTATTGGCTTTTAGTTCATGTTTCATGCATTGCAGTGCAAGGATAATGGTCAGTGAGATGACATTTTATTTACAGTATGGAGTATTTTCCTTTTATTACATTCAGGAAAAAACATGAATAACATTGCTGCTCTTGTGGTTAAGGAAGAACATCTGAACAGTGTCCTAGGCTACATCATGTGGCCTGTCAGACAGATCCTCCAAAGCACCATCTGGAGCAGAAGAGCAGGACCACCCAGATTCTCCGTCCCAGAAAGCCCCAAGACCTGCTAACAAAGCTTCTGTACACCAAATACCTGTAACGTCTGAGCAAAGTTTACATTGTATTTAGAGAATAAATGGTGACACACATCTATTGAGTCTTCCTTTGTTAACAGTATGGCTACTGATGGCACAAATTGTGATTTTGTAATCAATGTTTTTATTATAATTGGTCTTTTTTGTATTTATTACCCATGTACTAGCCAGTACATTTAATAACTATGTTTAAAAAGCTCTGTGGCATTCTTTGAAGCAAGTCTATAGAAACAGTTTTGGTATGTAACATGTCAACAGTTGACACATGCAAGATGAGCAGTAAGCAAAGTAAGACAGAGGGAAGATGAATTTATTGTATTTTCTTCCCCAGTTATATTTGTATTGCAGAAATCACTGATGACTCGTATGCATAAAAAACAAAACAACTTACTGCTATATTCCCCTTAGACATAAGGCCCATAGTCTGCTCTATAGATGTTGAATGCATTCTGTAGTGAGAACACATTCAATCACACCGCTAAAAGTCCCGGATGATGCACGTTGGTTGGTTAGGAAGCTGCAGTAGTCTTCTTGTTACCTTGAATATTGAAAGTGTAAGTATCATGGAATATAAAACAAGATGACTGCATAATTACCATGTCCTTCACAAATAATTTTACCTGTGGCATCTCCCTGCAGCATCCATTCTCAGGCTCTGTAGGCATTTGCTCACACTTGGCACAATTACGCCTGTATAGATAAAGGGTTTTAAAAAGTGACAACATTGCAGGTGAAGTGTATTTGAATGTTGTGTTACAATTACAGACACAAGTTGACAAATACAACGATATAATGAGAAAACAATGTTTGAACGCTAATAAACAGAGGTAAACACGTTACGTTATGTTCTACATCTGTGTTAGTGCCATTTTCCACATTGTAATTTAGACTCAGATTAAGATATTATTTTGTTTAGATTCATATTTAGTGATTGCTCATTATAATGATTGCATAATTGTATTTTATAGTTTTGCATTTCAGTTTAATATATGTTTAGTGTACATGCAATGCTTAGAATAACCAGATATGCATGGGACATAAGAGTTGCTTTGGAGTGCGCGTGGTAGTGAGCTACGACGTAGTCTGCTCGACATTGATGGAATGTATAAGAACTGCCATTTATTTCATTGTTCAGTATTCAGTAAGGACGGAGCGAAACACTGTTTTCTACCGTTGTTAAACGCGTTAAACGCACTAAACACGCGTAGAGACTCGTTCTTTCCGTCTAGAGTGGTTAAGTGAATGAATATGTTGAAAATGAATTCCTGATAACAAGAAGGGAACTTTAGCCACTACATCCTGCTTGGTCCATTACTGTTGTCAGATAACATTTTACTTTCCAGCTGGAGCTTTACTCGTGTAGCAGGCATAATGGCGTTCCCGTTACTTGCATTTACATAAACACTTTTCACAAACAGTAACTTACATAAACACACTGTATTTGTGACATACTCGTACATGCACACACTATTATCTAGCATTGCGATGTTCTCGTCACCGACTAGACCGTATGACCTTAGCCAAAGTAAAAACAAGTGAAGTGACAAAGTGTACTTACCATTCAGAAACGTCCTGTTGTACCCTAAATTCTCGAACTTGTTTGGGAACCTCTTCTTATTCAGGGTCTGAACAATCTCGTATCCAGTCGCCATATTTTACAAAACTAAACTTGGTAAGAATGAGTAGCTAAAAACTAAAAGGTTAGAATGATTAGCCCAAAACCGTAGAGGAGGGCGGGGGGAGGGGTTAGCTGGCTCATTAGGATAAGCGCTCAAAACAGCTCGCTGACAGAATGGCTGTGTTTGGCAGGGTAAAAAGGATGCCATTAATAATAATCCTTGTGGTATTTTGACCAAAATATGTTACAGACATTTCATTAAGACCCCAAGGAACCATATCAACTTGTGGTAAAATGGGCATACGATGGGCCCTTTAAAACACTTGTCAGACAGAGTGAAATTAATCTTGGAATAGTAGATAGAATGAACTAAAACAGTCAGTCAGAAATGTGTTAAAAAAGGTATATATTATTTCAGTTCACAATCATCAATAATCACACAGAACCTTATGTATACCTAGCACACAGACAGACTGCTTGTCCTAGGCTAAAGAATCTATGATTTTTTTTAAAGGTGGCTCCAAATAAATCCAAAAGAGAAGAAAAAGGCAAAAAGTTAAAATCTTCTGGAAAAAAGGGCCTTTTCGTTGCTAATATACCGAAACGAGTCTTCAGCGACACAGGGGAATCAATGCATGCAACAAATCAGACAGCATTCATTAATGTTACACAGCTAACAATACCTTAGTTACACTACTCCAACCAGCTTTAACAATAAGTCCTTTGTTGGACTCCAAACATGCGAGGCGGATATTTTCTGGAGTCTTTTCGGACCATCCTGAGCGTTCATGCTAATGTCACTGATGCTGCTAGCACCATGGTTAGCACCCTCAGTAGTGGTGGAGGGTTGACCTCCTTGACCACAACGTTCCTCTCCTTAAAAATCCACACCAGATACCCCTGGCATTTCTTCTTCTTCTACGTAACTCTCGTTTCTTAATCGTTCTTCCAAACGTGGACATTTAGGTAGCAAAAACTTTAGGCATACCTGATGTGGGAGAGCGGCCAGCAATACTGGAAAAGGTTCCTTAAACTTAGATTGGAGAGGCTTAAGCACGCTGATGTTCTGGACAATTATCATATTACCAATGTTAGCTTTATATTAACATTCCAGATCGAATTGAGTTTTATCATCTGTTGTAAGCTGGAAGGAAAATGCTTTGAAGTGGTCATTTTGGAGGGTTACAGAAAATAATCAGACACTGAGGGCCTCATTTACTAACATTGCGACCGCAGCTTAATCTGCGCCTTTGCCAAACCGCAAATAACGCACGGTATTTTGCATCCTATTTATCAAACAAGAACCCTCGTCGCGTCATCTGCGCCTAACACCGCCCATTAGTGTTATTTAGCGCTCCGCGAAAATAGGGAAAAAAGAGCCTGTGTGTTCCACCGTGGATGATGAGCTAAAATTAGAATTAGAGCTTTTGGTTCACGAGGTTACAGCAAACTAACCCAGGTAAATATAGAAACTCATAAATATTTCTCCGTTTAGCCCTTCCGTCCACATTAAAAGTTGTGATCACTTTGAATTCAAGACTGTCTTTTATTGGTGAGCTGATTTGGGGAAATTAAACTTTTCAGCGAACATTGAGTGTCTGGGTTGCTATGGTTACCCCTCAGGGTTGCTGTGCAGCTTCATATTAACGAGTTTATGTTCACAAGAAAGTTCATATTCACACATATTAACATGAGATAATCACACACAGGCAACTACAAACTGTTAAGATGGGTCTCTAAGCTGGAGATAGCTAGGATAGTTAATATCCAGGTTAACTGCATAGCATCCCGTTAAATAGTCTGGTAGGAATACACGACACCCCTTACTTTAAAACGGCGTATTCCAACACTGAAAACCATGCTTTTCAAAAACGCTGCCCTAGGCAGATACATTTGAAAACTGTAGTTGTAGGTTGCCATGGCACTGGGGGTAGCTTGCGCTTGAGAGGCTATAACATCAAAATAAACATGGAAGGTGAAATGAATATGCTGCTCTGTCTCTACAATTTACTTACCGGTAGTTTAGTTAGTGTACTTCGAGTACAAGTACTTTTCCTGAATAGATACGCGTTACTCCTACGCAGAAGGTGTGCACTGTACTCGGTGTGCTTGAACTATGAAATACCGTTTAAACCATACAATGAACAGCGATTCTGGGTAAGACGTGGCCGAACTTTTCCCGAACAGCTAGCTGGTGGGACAGTTTGTAATTCTATTTGTTTGTATGCCTATATTAAATGATATATAAATACAAATTTCTCGCAGGCACATAGTTTTAATTTAGCAGCTGATATGTCATGCTAAAACACCTATTGTTTCGTTACTAAAACATAATTAGGCGCACTTTACGCATCTCCTCCCATCTCTTTGCGACTAACACCCACTTTCCCACACCCACTTCCTAGCAGCGGTAATCTGCGCTTTTACTCAGGTGCGCCTCCTTTGGAAATAGGGTTTTATGTCTTTACCCGCTATTTTACGCCTGAAATGGGCGCAATCCTGTTAGTAAATGAGGCCCTGAGTCTGTAACTAATGCAGCGACGCCTATATTGACTGCGCCTTTTGCTGCTATGTCTGCTTGATCGTTCCCCTCTTGTTCCTTGCTATTCACTGTGCGGTGGTTTTACATAGTGCCAATTTGTGCGGTACTTGTGAAAGCAATTCGACGAGAGTCGTGATTTTGCTGGCGTGACTAATCGGTGTCTGTAGTCGTCAAGTCTGTCAAGTATCTGCTGGGTCTAGCTTGAGAGATGCTACCCCAATGTTGGAAGTCCCTCACGATAAGCTGCCCAGTGGCGACATGGCGAAGCTGCCCATGTGCGTGTGAACGATTTGCGCTCCACTGGCACTTATGTGGCTCGTCTCTGCCCAGAACGTACAGCACGGGCCTTGTTGGCCATTTTAAACATTGGGGTTTGCCACACAAAATCCCAGGCTGAACGTGGGATGGAGGACGGGGGCCAGTGAACAGGGGGGCTCCCGTTTCCTCCCTGGGACCTGGCGAGGTCAGGCAGTCATCTTCTTCCTCCTAGCCCCGGGGTTTGGGGTGGGGGGCAGACTGGCCAGCTGGCGGGGCTGCATGTGAACCGGGCTTCTTTCTCCAAGCTGGCTTCACCTCTTGCGGGGCGCCCTGGGTGGGGGTCGCTACCTGTGGCCCGGGTCATTTCTGATAACGATAATCTGGGGCCGGGCGTGCAGCCACCTGAGCGAAGGTCTGTCGAGGGAACGCAGAGGGGCCTGGCTGTGGCTTTCTCGGCAGACACAATTACAGGGCCTCGTCGTCTCTCTTTTTCTCCTTGCATCGTTTTTGCATGTGCGCCAGGGCCGTGCCAAAAACGCCGTCTGAGACGATAGCTGCATCCATTATGGCCTCCTTCTCCCGGTCAGAGAGGTTGGCTAGGTGTAGCCAGCGAGCCCGCTCTTGAACCACCATCGTGGCCATGGCTCTTCCAGCAGCCTGGACGGCACATCTTTGTAGGCGCAGAGATAGATCGGTGATGACACATATCTCGTCCCACTTGTTTGGACCTGGGTTCGCAGTCATTTCCTCTTGCATCTTCGCCTCCTAGGCTGTGAGGATCGAAATGACGTTCAGGGCTCTTGCAGGCAACGCTACTGCCTTGTACGCTCTCTCGGGCAGGCTTGATTGCAGACGTTCTGCTTTGGAAGGTAGTGTCGGGGTAGCCGTGGTAGGACGTCGCGGGTGTAGATGCACGGCAACCAACGGCTCCATTGCAGGCATACGAAAAATATCTTCTTTTTCCATTCCCTCTAGGTCCTAAACGGAACCACCTTGTATCGGTGTGTAGGCTGATCTCCACAACCTTGCATCAGATTTTGAATTGCCTTTGACTCTGCTTCACTGCCCAGCATTGAGGGTCTCTCTCTCTCTTTCTCTCTCTCCCTCCCTCCCTTCCTCTCTCCCTCTCATTTTTTCCCCCTGTCAGAGTCAGGGGTCTGCTGCAATACTGCTAGGTGTGAGCAGGGATTCCTTCAGACGGAATTAAGCGGGTGAACAGTAGAGCAGGTTCTAAATGCCTTTATCGCGTGTGTCTGACAGGTTTAAATGTTTATTCAAGGTCCCATCCCTAATTCCCTGAAGCACGTGAAGGGCTTATCCTTCCATGTGACTGAGAGCTCGTCCAACAGTTCCGGGAAAATCGGTAGGAGTTGTCTCGCTGAACGTTTTGCCGTAGGCAGCCTGTTCCCCTCATACCGCGACTTCGCAGTCTCTGCGGTAAACGTTGGCCACGGAATTGCCAGCTTGTCTGCTGCGCGTTTACACACGTCCTGCAAATCCAACCTGAGCAATGAGGCGGGTGGTGCCTCCTTCTGCGAAGCCTTGGTTGATGAGGAGTTAAGCGCCTGGGCGCTTGGTAGGAAAGGTGAGTCGTCGAAATCGTCCTCATTGTCTGAGACAAGTAGGTCCGAATTCCCTTCGTAATCGTCACCATCCTCCGACTCCACTTCCTCCAAGTCTTGCGACAGGAGGTCGTAGGCATCCACCTGCGCGCTCCTGCTCTGGGCAGCCATGGTGGGCTGCTGTTCCTGAGACATTGCTGTCTGCTGGGCGGTAGTCTGGGCTAAGTTAGCCATTGACAGAAGAGGGTCGTTGCCTGTTAAGCTAGCCTGGCGGGCTAGCCTACGGCGCAGGGTTTTCGATGTGAACCGGACACAGTGTTCGCACGAACCGGTGTTATCTAACGCTGCCTGGGCATGTTTTACCCCTAGGCATGTAGAACAAGCCGGGTGCGTATCCTTGCTGTTTCCACAAGTACACAGTCGGTCCACGTCCTTGCCCTCCGTGGTGGGGTTGTTCTGCATTGCTGCAGCCATTTAGCTTGTGCTAAGTGCGTTTAGCTGGTGTGCTAAGCGCGAATGGGATTAGCTGGTGTGCTAAACTCCGATGCTTCTGGTCCGTCCGTATCGTTAGCTTCAGGTAGACCACGCCAGCGCCCGGCAATGGAGTTGGTCACTAGATAGATAGATTGATAGATGGATACTTAATTAATCCCAAGGGAAATGTAGGACTCCAGCTGTGAACAGTTAAGCTAGCTAGAGAAAGCTTCTGGTGTGAAGCGAGAAGGGGATGTTGAATGACGAAGTGACGCTGTGTATTCCTAGATATAGGAAGGTGGGGTCTGCCCGGGCCACACGCGTCACAGGTGCCAGCCAATGGGGCTGGCGTAATGATATAAGGCTTCTGAGGAATACGGGCTGGGGCGTATCCCATAGTGAGACACCGAAACGAATGCTTGAAAGAGAACCGATGCATTGTTCTCGAAACTACCAAGCACTAGCTCGCTTTCTCCTTCAACTGTCGCGTATGTGGGATATTTTAATATGAGTAAGAAGGAATTTGCCAGATAATTCATTTAATTCGTTCGAGGGTTATTCACACATTGTTATACCAGATGATTTCAAATAAGTGGGTTGACCTAAGGGAAATAATGGGTGGGTCATTAGGTTCAGTTTAAAGCTTTCTGATTGGATGGTGTCAGATGAGAGGTCAGAGGTTTCATTGGTCTAAGGGTCAGCCAGTCAGGGCTGTAGTGGGAGTGGCAGATGGAGTTTAAATGCCAGGGAGCGAGTTTATTTTGGTAGAACATTTCCGGGAATTTTCTCTTTATTGTTGTTTAAAATCTGCAATAAATTCGTAATGAAGAATTCTAAATCTGCTGTTTAATGAGACCGCGTATCTAGGTATTTTGGACGTGAAAATTGGGTCAAAGGTTATGACAGCATGATTGCTCTGTGTCTAAAACAATCTGTTAATTTCAATCTGTTATTATCACACAATAAATATGTCAAAGGATATCCGTGTCGGCAGTCTTTTAGTGAAGGCACAAAAGTAATTATAAACTCAAAGACTGATATAAATGAGAACAAAAGGATACATAAAAACTGTATATGTACAGTCAAAAGTACAATGTAGTATTCAATGTCACTAAACTGAGGCAGTTTACAGACAACAAACTCACGTTCTGAACTCTCTTTAGCAGAGCATAAACTAGCTCACAATCAACTCTGTAGGCAGTTCTCACCTCAGAAGCCTCCTCACAACTAACTCCCCCACCCTTTTAACAGGTAGCTGACATACCCACAAGTGGCTCATACCACCATCAGCTAAGAACACAGGGGTTAATTCATGTGTGATACGACATACCCATTAAACTGAGTTAAAACGGTACCGACAATAATTAGTATTCATTCAGGCATTCACAATATTGATAACAATAGTCATATGTGACATGCAACACCGGAAACCTTATAATACAACTCATTGATTTTGCGAGGGCGCAACCACGTTCCTCGCACACCTGCCCTAACCATAAATGTGTCCCAGGACGGGAACGCACTTCCTAATGGAAAAGAAATACATGGCGACAAGAACTCATACAAGCGTGTTTGGAGAACAAGCATAGTAAGTAAGCTGTCTAACATCCTTATTATTCATGTATAGACAACGGAATGACAGTGACTTGAGGGAATAATAATTATGCAATAAAACGGAGATTATGAACAACGGAGAACTGCGTGTGTAGTGAAATGTTTGGCGTAGTGTCAATGATAGGTATGCATCTCAATGCTTGCACACGCCAGCAAAGATCAGAATCAGAGTCAGAATCAGAATCAGAATCAGGTTTTATTGGCCAAGTAAGTTTGCACAAACAAGGAATTTGACTTGGTAAAGTGACTCTCAGTGTGCTTACACAAAATATACAACACAATACAATACAATACAAACAAACAAACAGTGCAATGGACTAAGGAGTTTAAAAAAGTATGTACAAGGCGGAATGGCTATATACAGTAGCTGTGATATGTTGCACAACATTAGTGCAAAGAAGAAGTGGAGAGTGTGAGAAGTGCAGGGATAAATATATAAATATAAATATATATGCTACAGTGGGTTAGTTGTTCAGTAGTGAGACGGCGAGGGGGAAGAAACTGTTTTTGTGTCTGGAGGTTTTGGCGAACAGTGACCTGTAGCGTCTACCAAAAGGGGAGGAGTTTGAATAATTTGTGTCCGGGGTGTGAGGGGTCTGCAGTGATTTTTCCTGCCCGTTTCCTGACTCTGGAGGTGTACAGGTCTCTAGTTTCTGCAGACCTGACTGACCGTTGGAGTCTGTTCTTGTCCAGTTTGGTGGCCGATCCAAACCAGACAGTGATTGAAGTGCACAGAACAGACTCTATGACTGCGGTGTAGAACATGATCAGCAGATCCTGAGGCAGGTTGTACTTCCTAAGCTGGCGCAGGAAGTACATCCTCTGCTGGGCCTTCTTGATGATGGTGTTGATGTTGGGTTCCCACTTCAGATTCCGGGAGATTGTGGATCCCAGAAACCTGAAGGATTCCACAGCCAACACAGTACTGTTGTGTATGATGAGGGGGGGCAGTGCTGGGGGGCTCCTCCTGAAGTCCACTGTCATCTCCACGGTTTTAAGCGTGTTCAGCTCTAGGTTGTTGCGACCGCACCACAGGACCAGCTGTTCAACTTCCCGCCTATATGCAGACTCATCATCATCACGGATGAGGCCGATGACTGATGTGTCGTCTGCAAATTTTAGGAGTTTAACAGATGGGTCTCCTGAGGTGCAGTCGTTTGTGTAGAGGGAGAAGAGCAGTGGGGAGAGCACGCATCCCTGAGGTGCACCAGTGCTGACTGACAGGGTGCTGGATGTTGTTTCACCCAGCCTCACCTGCTGCTTCCTGTCTATCAGGAAGTTTGTGATCCACTGACAAGTGGAGGCAGGCACAGTGAGCTGGGTGAGTTTGGTGAGGAGGACTTCTGGAATGATGGTGTTGAACGCCGAGCTGAAGTCCACGAACAGCATCCTTGCATAGGGTCCCTGGGGAGTCGAGGTGTTGCAGGATGTAGTGCAGCCCCATGTTGACTGCATCATCCACTGACCTGTTTGCTCTGTAGGCAAACTGCAGAGGGTCCAGCAGAGGGGCCTGTGATGCCCTTCAGATGGAATCAGTTCATATGTATATGGGTGATCCATAAGCACGTTCTTGGTACTGGTCAACGTCTCCGTTGACGGTTAACAGTATACGGAAAGTCTGGTGCGTCCGCTATTAGGACGTGGTGAGGGCGCGCTTTAGAATCGCGGCTTCACAATAACGCGGGATGAAATCAAATAACAATAATAAATAAACCATTATTTTCTTGGGGGTGCTATGGCTAATCCAGGGGGAGCTAGAGCACCCCTAGTTCCCCCCTTGCGCCGCCCCTGTTCATGAGCATGGTTCACAGAAGCGCTGGAAAAGTATGGAAGTTGCGCTAGTTGGTAAACGAGGCGAAAGACCGAATGCGAACGTCAGTGGGACGTTTTTGAAGGGACCGAATATGAACGTCCCGCAGAGGACCACAGGTAAAGGTTACGGGGACGTTTTTGAAAAACGTTCTGTGGACGTGTGCCGAGAGACCAATTCTGAACGTTCCCTAAAAGTCTGATAAGGCTCATTGCGAACGTCACAGAAGGACCAATTGTAGACTTGCTACGAACGTCAACAACGTCCTGAAAACGTTCGCTAGCGAACGTTGGGGACGATTGGGGACGTTGCGAATGTCCGGGGGACGTCCCCTGTTTGCTGGGTTAGAACCACTACCAGCTCTAAGAATGCCATTTAGAACCGCTATCAGCTCTAAGAATGTAGCTTAGAACCATTACCAGCTCTAAGAATGTAGTTTAGAACCATAACCAGCTCTAAGAATGCAGCTTAGAACCACAACCATCTCGATGAATGTAGTTTAGAGCCACTACCATTTTCACTACCAAGACCTCTGGGATGCAGACAGGAATAGAAAGATGAGGCATGATGACACAAAGCTGCCTATAAAAGTGAGTCGACATAGTAGCACTCATCAGGAGCTTCACATGATGTGTGTTCCTCTTATCCTTCTCAGGGTTGCAGGAACCGTCATCCATTTCAGCATTATAAATGGAAGCAGTTTTGATTTCTTGTGTGAAATATTCACCACAGTTTCAGAGTGTTTAATCTGGTCGCTTTTTGGCATTTCATTTAAGCCACATTTGTTATTTTTAATGCTGTGATTTGTTCTGTATGCATAATGTATCACTGTTTAAGATAGTTTCTTCTCCTGTATAGGGACTACTCTTTAAGGTATAAGAATTTGAGCAGAGAGGAGGGAAGCATAATTGAATAATTGAAATATATTGTAATTTAAATAGACCTCTCTCTCTCTCTCTCTCAACAAATGTTGTTTTACTTGTATGTCACCAAAATGTTATCACACATGTCTATCTGAGATATATTCTGTTTAACTACTTGCCATAAATGCTAAGTACTATGTACAGTATGTATAGAATATGATGGCCATGATCAATCAGTCCAGTGAAGGTGTTCCACTGGTGCACCAGCAGATATTTAGGGTGGAAATTAATGAAGGGCCTCTGTCTAAACTTGTTGTGGCCATTCTCATGTCTCTGCTGTTCATCTGCATCAACTGCATCATGTTTCACACCCTCATGAGTAAGCCTGTGTTTAGAGAGCTGCCTCGCTACATCCTCTTTGCCCACATGCTCTGCAATGACAGTGTGCAGTTAATTCTCTCCTTACTGCTCTATGTTTTGTCTATGAATGTACAACTGGTTCCTAAGGCTCTCTGTGCACTAATTGTACTCGTGGCAGTGACAACATTTCGCAATGCTGCTTTGAACCTGGCTGTGATGTCACTTGAGCGCTATGTGGCTGTTTGTTTTCCACTAAGGCACAATGAGATGGTGACCCAAAAAACAACAGGTGTTTTTATTGCTCTCATCTGGATCTTTGGTTCAATAAATCTTTCGATAGATATTCTTTATGCACTAATAATGGACCCAGGGTCTTTTAAAGATTCCATATTCTGTACTCGAGAGAGGTTTATTTTGTCACCATGGCAGAGAGATATGTTTCAGGGCTTCAATTTTTTTTTCTTTGTGACTGTAACAGCCATCTTAATTTTCACCTACATTAATGTTATGGTTGCAGCTCGATCTGCCTCAGCAGAAAAAAAATCTGCCAGGAAGGCTCATAAGACCATACTGCTCCACCTTGTTCAGTTAGTACTCTGTGTGAACACATTTATTTATGGAACCATCGAGAGAGCCTTGGCTATGACCAGCAGCAGTCGTCTGTTCATGGACCTGCGCTACCTGAACTTTCTCTTTGTTCTCATTCTGCCTCGGTGCCTGAGCCCCCTGATCTACGGCCTGAGAGACGATGCTGTTCGGCCCTTATTCCTCTACTATGTCAGGTGTGGAGCCCAAAAGGTCAAACCCTCTGTAACCGCACACTGATGTGCATATGGCATTCTGATTGCATACAGCTATTTTGGTTTGTTAGAATGAAAACTTCATATTTAGAATTTCATATATTTTGTGTCAAACATTAACAACATAAATTAAACAGTTATTCTTTCATTGTACTGCACATTTCCCTCTGATGACATAGGTCTTTGTCAATATCATTTTAATGGAAGGAAAAGAGATTTGAGGACCTAATCTCTATCCACTCAAGTTTCTATGTGTAATGTGATCATAATGTGACTGCACAACAGGTAAAAGCTACTGATTCTATTTACACATTATTCAACAACCCAGGAAGAATAGTCTCCACATCGGTGTAGACTAATGGGGATCCTTAATAAACATAAATGACCATCAAATGCTAAATATTTTGCATACAAATCATATCTGTATATACAGTATATATATATACACTAGCTCGATTTTTGTGTGTTTTAGCATGCTATTTGTAGGAACTATTTTAAAACCCAACAAAAGTTTGGCAAATAGGACATATGTCATGGCAAACTGTGGAGGTTTGACCAAGTATGCACTTTGTTATCTGCTTTAATTCAAGACGAGCCCATGCTGCCTTGCTACAGATTCCAACCTGTCTTATTGTCACTCAAACCAGGTGAATAAACCGCTGAACTGGCTCCATGTTTCTTGCGATTCATTTTGGGACAAAACATTCTAAATATTTCAAAAATAAGGCTGAATACTAAAGGGGTAAGTGCATGCAGAAAATTCTAAATGGGTTGGCAGGTTACATATTATAAAGCATAATCTTCAGGGTATTGTGCAATTGTTGCCATAGCCTGTAGAGGTGAATTCTCTGCTGTTAAAAATGAGCAGCTTGTTAGCAGTCAGCAGGTCCCCATCAGACCTCAGCAGACGTCTTTGTACTTTGTAAAAGGCATGCAGATGGTGATGGTGAAGAGGACCGTTTAAAAAAAAAAAAAAAAGTTTTATTGTCTTCAGGCAAAGTCTAGAGAACCACCCGTCTAGAATATAAGGTGCAAGGCAAAAGGGTAAAGGCAAACTGAATGGCTATGAATAATCATGCAAAAGTAGCTGTAGCAATAGCTCACACTGCTGAGGCCTGACATCAAACAATAATGTCAAACAATAATGTCTGCTCACCACAGTGGCCGAACTTAGAATGACAACTTCACCTCTTTTACCGAGTTTGGATTCCCAGCCCCTGGTGGACCATACCACCTGCATAGGTAACAGCGGGGTACAAACAAAAGCTTGCTACAAAACCATTACAAATGAAATACTAGAAACTGCTAAATACATTTTCCTAACACAGGAAAGTAAATCATCAGCAACAGAACTAAAATCAAATGATAAACATGACAATAAACAATAAACATGAATTTGTAGATATTGGGCGTAACCATCACGCATCATGTTGGCATCAAAGGCTGTGCCCTGTCCTGATTTAGGTCTTACCTTGCTGATTGTCATCAATTTATTCATGTCCATTATTGTCAGGATTGTGCCTTGTCTTTGTTTCTGTGCTTTTACTTTGTATCCCTTCCGTGCTCTCACGTCACTTCCTGTATGCCATTGTTTACTTCCTCTGTCTAGTCCTTTGTGCTTCCTTGTTCCTGCCATATGCTCCAGTGTTTACCCTTGCCTTGTGTTCCTGTTCTGTTTACCTGTGTCTCCATTCCTCACCTGTTCCCAATTATTAGTCTTGTTAATTACCCTGTTTATTAGCCTGATTAGTTTCTCCTGCCTCTTGTTTGTTCCCCTCCAATTATCTGTTTCCCCTATGCTATTTAAGTTCAGTCTGTCCTGTGTCCCCTGTCGGTTCGTAAGTTTACCCCAGTACCTGCACCTCGCTGGGCCCCTGCCCCTGCTGCTGCCCCCCCCCCCCCCCCGGCAGCCGCTGCTCCTGCTCCTTCTGCCGCTGTTCTCCTCCCGCAGTTGCTGCTCCTGTCGCCGCAGCCGCTGCCCCTGCCCCCCACTCTTGCTTCGTGGAGGGCGGCTGCCTCCGCTTCTGCTCCGCCGCCGACTCCCGCTCCGCCGATGACGGACGCTCACGCAGCACCCGCTGCCGACCCAGCACTTGCAGCACCCTCTGCTGGCACGGTCCCGTAGCAGCCGTTGACGCTGATGGCGACGACACCGCTGCTGGTGATATCACTGATCGTGACGCTGATGGCAACACCACGAAGGCCTACATCGCAACAGCCCCTGCAGCCCCAGCTGCCCCTGTCCCGAGTGCCCCAGGCGTCCCTGTTTCCAGGGTGTCAGGTATGTCCAGTGTTCCAGGTTTCCCTGTCCCAGGGGGCCACAGTCCCAGTAAACCAGGCCATCCAGGCACCGCGACTACCCCAGCCACTGGCCTAGGCCCGCCCTGTGATGTTTACATGCCTGTTCTCTCTGCGCCCACTCACACGTTTGCGTTGGAATGCGTTGATCCAACGGATGACAGAGGAGGAGTCTGGCGCATGGGGTTGTGTTGATAACGGAGACGTTATAGTGAGATTGACAGGTCAACAAACCAATCGTGCCGCTAGCAAGCTGTTAACCTTGTGAGTAGTAGCATGCTAACATTATATAGGTGGCTCAAACACCTCGCAAATCCTATCAGACGTATTTTTCAGTTACAATAATGGGGTTTTTACATTGTACTGTGCCTATTTCTCTGTAACTTAAAACAAATCTAAGCAAAAAAAAGTCAAACAACTAACTTTTAGGTCCAAATACGACCATCTTTCTCAAGTCTTTGTGTAGCGCCCCCTAGTGTACAGCTGACTACGCCACCCCTTGATCTCAATTTGTCTGTGCTAAGGCCAGAGCAAGGGGAACTCTGTCTCAATAATCCGTACAGACACAGGTTCTTGGAAAAGTATAAAAATAGTCTTTTTTATTAATACATGGTATTAAAGTGCTGGTTTGGTTGGTCGACAGTAAAATAAATAACAAGGGAATCGCCAAGCTAACGGCACAGGAGCCAGAGAAGACAATGAGAACCACAACTAGAAGGGTTAGGGTCCCAATCACACGTGATCACTGTCTATAGACACACTGCAACTAAATGTCACTCTGATAAACTTAATTTAAGGACTTAAGACTTCATGCTTCACAGCAACTTCCTGTCACACGTCTAAGCTACACATTAAGTGCAAGAGGGGGAACTAGGGAGATTGCCTTCTCAAAAGGGCCCTGTATGCTACCCTGGCTCCACCACCACCGAGGCTGGCTACACGAGAGGGAGGGGGGACAAAACAAAGGAATAAAGAAACCACTCTAGCCTGTGATGTACAATAACTGCACTCTCACTACAATACTCGTTACAATCAACAGGCTAGAGGAAAAACAAACCAAAATCTAGTTAAACAATAATCACCACCACAATCATACGTGTAGAGAACAGCAACAGCAACACTCCAAATGCTGGTTGCAGTTAAACAGTCTAAAAACATAAACAGACAATTAATACCGGTTGATCACATTCCATTGGCAATACAATTCATGATCTAGATTTATTCATCACAACAAACAGGATAAAGATGCCACATGACAAAGTGGTCAATATAAAAGGCAGGCCTACTATTAAATCGCTATAAAGCGACCAGGGAAATAGCATCTATGCACATTCCTCCGGGCAAATGAGCTACACCACTACGGCAGAGCATAACTCAGAGACGTACCTGCCACTCACGTTACCGGATGCAAGGAACGCTACGTTTATCGCAGGTACCCCACGACAGCCACAATACCCAGCGGGTGCTGGGTGATAACAAATACACATCATATTACAATCTGTCAGTTAAAAACAGTGTACAACAACGGTTATGCTTGCCGTTACATTATCGTACCTTATCCATGGAAATGATCGCGCAAAACACTGGTACACCGCAGTTCAATCAGCGTCTGCTTCCCCATACACACTATTGAAACAAACATTTCTTAGCATGCTAACCCGCAGTGAATCAGAATCAAGGAAAACCGCTTTGACATACCTTCGTAGTTCGAGACAGCACCCACATAATTGCTTCCTCACACCAGTGCCAACAGCAGAGTGATAACATACCGGCATAAGGACCCCAGGTGTCTATATATATATATATGTACACGCCTACCTCTACGGCATTTAGGTGGCCTACCAGATGCCCACTCCACCCCCCAATTAGTGACGTGATTGGCACTGGGAAGAGAGCGCACAAAGGAGAGAGAGACTAATGGAGCCTAGTCCTAACCTGGTGCCCAGGCTACATTTGTCTTGAGCTTCACTGACTGCACCAGACCCCTTGCATCAGGTTTTGTCTCCAGCACTCTTCCTAATGGCCAGGACCCTCAAGGAGCAGTGGGGTCAACGACCAGGACGATGTCTCTGACACTCAGGTTCCTCTTTAGTGAAGTCCATTTCTGCCTATCCTGCAGCAGCAGAAGATATTCTTTAGTCCACCTTTGCCAGAAAAGATCGGCCATGTACTGGACCTGTTTCCAGCGACGTCTGGCTGTAACGTTTTCAGATAAAGACAAAATAGGAACCCAAAAGCACGACAGACACAGAATGTAGTATTGCGTTATTTTACTTCGTTATACCACAACAGAGTCAAACCCTGGACATCAGCCCAGTGTTTCAATAATACAACAAGGGAGCAGGCAGAGTAATCCGAATCTGAGGGACAGGCAGGCAGGGTCAAAACCAGGAGATCAGTCCGTTCAGCAAACCATCCGACAAGGAGCAGGCAGAGTAATCCGTAATCGATGGACAGGCAGGCAGGGTCAAAACCGGGAGATCAGACAATACAGCAGACAAATCCGATGAGGGGCAGGCAGGGTATACGGAATCCGAGATACAGTCCAAGGTCTAAACACAGGGTAATCAGGTTTATGGTAAACATACAATCGCGGGAAAGCTTGGCAAAACACACAAGACAATCTGGCGAAGAACAAATGATAGTGGACAGGTATAAATACACAGAACCTAATGCGGAGATGAGCTGCAGGTGCAGAGATGGGCGGAGAGTAATAAGTGAGCGAGATGAGGAGATTGCCGGGCATGTGGGCGTGGCCGGATCTGAAATGACAGGAGATGATGATAAGACATGAACACAACCCAGATGAAAACAAACTAGAAATCAGGGGAATTCGTGACACTGGCATAGATTTCATAGACTTCAAGAAAATTCCAGGGGGTAGGATTGGCTTGGCTTTCAATAGCAGGATGTGATTTGGGGTCAGTGGCTCTAGGTCATGTGGGTCTGAGGACACTGTGCAGAGAGGATGATTGTTCAGGATTGCCTCCACCTCGCAAAACAGCGTTTGGAGGCCTTTATCATCGATGGACTGTTGATGGAGAGTAGAGTTCAGCACCTGGTGGACAGATCTTATGAGCCTGTCCCAGGCTCCGCCATGGTGTGATGCTGATGGTGGATTGAAACTCCATTCGATTCCATCTGGAAGCAGGGCATCTTGGATTTTCCTCTCGTTCAGTGACATCAGGGCCTTCTTGAGCTCTCCGTGTGCACCCACCAGGTTCGTTTCAATATCAGACCTGATGTGCTTCACCTGGCCCCTCCTGCAGACACATCTCCTCAAAGCATGAATGCATGAGTCTGTGTCAATTGTAAAAGCAATTTCCAAATTAATAGCTCTACTAGACATGCATGTAAAAAGAACTCGATACCTTTTGATGGCAGTTCTCCCTCGTTTCACTTCAAACGGGCCAAAGTAGTCCAACACGAAATTGGTAAATGGAGGGAGGTCAGGTAGGATTCTTTCTAACGGCAAATCCGCCATCTTCTGTTCACTTGCCTTGCCCCTCGAACGTCGACACATGACACATTTTGAGAGCACCTTCCTGGCAACTGAGTTGCCTTTTACAATCCAGTACTATTTCCGGAGCTCCGATAGCATGTGGTTTCTGCCATTGTGGCCACAGCGTTCATGGATGTGTCTTAAGAGCAGTATTGAGATGTGTGAGTCTTTGGGCAAGATGCAGGGGTGTTTGGTTTCCTCAGGCATTGCAGATTTGTGCAGTCGGCCACCTACTCTCAAAATGCCCTCGTCTAGGACAGGATGAAGCCTGCAGATCTTACTGCCCTTGTGCACTCTAAGTGGGGTCATCTCCAGTGTTGCAATTTCAGCACTGAATGCTTGTCCTTGGGTGTATGTGACGACTGACCTTTCTGCCTCTGCCAGATCTTCAACAGTGAGGGGCTGTCCGCCTAGGTAGGTCCTGAAATCTTCAATTTTTATCCTCACCTTTTTCCTGCTTGAGCAGGTGCTGATTTGAGATGAGGGCTGCTGCTTTCCTCTTTTCACAATCAGCATCAACATCTTTTTCAGTCTGAAATACCATGCCACTGCTTTAAGTAGTCTCCTCCAGTCAGAAAAGAACAAAATAAGCTGGTCTGTGGGTGTCGCAGGGTTCACTACTGCTGCCAATACAGTAGCCCTTTTCCTGACCTCTGGATCATCCTGTGACACCGAGTCCAATACTTCCTCTGGCTAACTTTCCTTTGTGTTACATAAGAGTTCAGGGGCATGTATCCATCTCCTTTGCTTCATGAATCTTCCTGCAGGGTCATTCCACGCCAAACGTGACAATTTAAGGGAAATTTCCCACTCAACCATCCCAGATTTGACTCAAGGTTGTTTATACACTTCTTAATAGAAATAGTCCCAAATATGAGCTCTCTACTCCCAATAGTTTTGTCACAATAGGATTTTTTAGGGGGGATGGGGTGTCAATACTTAAGATGCTTTTTGAGCAGCGTTTTCTGAAGAGCCATTTTCAAATTGCTATTAGCCTACTAGAAAAGTATTTAAGCTAGCTCCTTCAAACTTTCTAGGCCTAAAATATGATACCACTACTTGAAGAATATGGACTTCTAAGGGTGTGGCTTGGGTATATCATAGTATTCGGGGTGCTTGTGTAACAGATTCGAGATATCCATATATTGTTTTCCTCTTTATCTGTAATACTAATTTCCTATACGTGTAGTCACTAGCCAATCAGCAGGTTGGAATACAGGTGAGACTAAACAGGAACAATACATTGTTTAAATTCTATATAAGTTATTTTCAATATATTGCAACTGTGAATGAAAGGGGTTAATTCAAGTTTATTTAGATTAATATGATAAATCCTATCTGAGCGCTCAGGTTTAGTATGTTGGCCAACATTAGTGGTAACATGTTTGAATTACTACTGTGAAGGGTGAACTGTAGGGTGATTTTGAGTAACCAGCAATATTTCCATGTACTTTGTATTTGTTTTAATATTTCAATTGATTTAGTATAATAAATAACCACTCATTTTCAACTGTTTAACAATTGCTTATACTGTGAAGTTCTTGATCTTCTCTGAAGTAGGGGCGTCTCATCCTCTGCCAGTAGAGTATGGTAGTTAGGGGAAATACAGGGTAAGTTGCACATACAGACACTTATGCTTGTATTCTGTCCTTTAGGTCATCACCGTGACATGTACAAATCCTAAAGCCTAAACTATTATATTCGTTTCACTTAGGGCAGGTTAGGCTTGAGACTAGTAGGCCTGGGGGTTAGGAACTCAGATCCTTTCATCTCCAGCCTTTCAGGGAAGAGTTAATTACCCCTACTAAGCGGACGTAGGTCCCGTTCGCCACACTTGAATTTGCTAGAAAATATTACACTATGCTCTGTCGCAGCATCTTTGAAGGCCTGTGGAAAGCTCAATGTTAAAGCTAGAGACTTGATATCATACAAAGACCCTCCTATGTATGATGTATATTGTATTAAAAAACTGCTCCTTCCAAGCGCCCGCCATATTTATAATTCATGCTAGGGTGTGAGAGAGGTGTCAATGTGTCAGAAGGTAGAAGAAATTTAAAAGAGCGCTTTTTACTGGTCATGAGACGGCATCTTTTTTTCTCCTCCTCCTCCCCTTTCCCCCTCTGATTCCTCTGCTTCTCTGAGCCAAGGAGCCGGAGCTGGTCAAACATTCGAACGCCTGTCCAGCTCTCATTTCAGGGTAACCACGGTAATCAAAGAGATGTCAGAACCAATGTATTTCCTTCTCATTCTATTCTAGAATGACGGGAGTGGGGAGAAAAGTTTAGCGACCTGTAAAAAAAAAAATACACCACCAAAACCAGAATAATGTCACTTACGTTCCTAGGCTTTTTCTTGGTTTTAAAAATGTAGCCCTTAACTTACTGAACATAAATGTATGTAAGCGTATAATTATCCAAAGAGCCTGATTGTGGACTGGGACTCTGGGCTACTGAGGTCTGTTGGGGACACTATGAGCACAAAGACATTTGATGACCGCTTACACACTGCTCGTTTTTAACAGCAGAGAATTCAGCTCTACAGGTTATGGCAACAATTGCACAATACCCTGTAGATTATACATCATAATATCTAAGCTGTCAACCAATTATTAATTGTGTGCATGATCTAACCCCCTTTTAACTTCAGCGTTATATTTTTGTAAATTAAATGGCACGAAACGTGAAGCTAGTTCAGTGGTTTATTCACCTGTTATCAGAATCAGAATCATCTTTATTGGCCAAGTACATCTCCACATACAAGGAATTTTTTCTGGGTTTAATTGCTCTCAATGTACTTAAACTGAAAAATATGCATGCAACAGTTTAGGATAAAATAAATAAATATAATATATAATATAATAATAAAATATAATCATTTGTCAACTGAGTGACGGCAAGGGGGAAATTATTATTATTATTGAGGGACAATAAAACACAGGTTGGGATCGGTACCAGGGCAGCATGGGTTTCTCTTTATACTGAACTGGAGGATGTTTATTCACAAAAAGAAAGTAGATCAAATAAAAGTGCAAGACCCAAACCCCCACACAAACTCATAAGGGTGAACAGTACAATACAATGAAGGTAAATCTGTCTAATTCATGTTATTGATGTATATGAAACATTGTCCGTATATGAAAGCTTAAATATGAAGTTTTCCTTCTAACAAACCAAAATAGCTGTATGCAATCAGAATGCCATATGCACATCAGTGTGCGGTTACAGAGGGTTTGACCTTTTGGGCTCCACACCTGACATAGTAGAGGAATAAGGGCCGAACAGCATCGTCTCTCAGGCCGTAGATCAGGGGGCTCAGGCACCGAGGCAGAATGAGAACAAAGAGAAAGTTCAGGTAGCGCAGGTCCATGAACAGACGACTGCTGCTGGTCATAGCCAAGGCTCTCTCGATGGTTCCATAAATGAATGTGTTCACACAGAGTACTAACTGAACAAGGTGGAGCAGTATGGTCTTATGAGCCTTCCTGGCAGATTCTTTGTCTGCTGAGGCAGATCGAGCTACAACCATAACATTAATGTAGGTGAAAATTAAGATGGCTGTTACAGTCACAAAGGAAAACAAATTGAAGCCATCAAACATATCTCTCTGCCATGGTGACAAAATAAACATCTGTCGAGTACAGAACATGGGATCTTTAAAAGACACTGGGTTCACTATCAGTGCATAAATAATATCTATCGAAAGATTTATTGAACTAAAGATCCAGATGAGAGCAATAGAAACACCTATTGTTTTTTGAGTCACCATCTCACTGTGCCTCAGTGGAAAACAAATAGCTACATAGCGCTCAAGTGACATCACAGCCAGGTTCAAAGCAGCATTGCGAAATGTTGTCACTGTCACAAGTATAATTAGTGCACAGAGAGCCTTAGGAATCAGTTGCACATTCATAGATAAAACATAGAGCAGTAAGGAGACCATTAACTGTACACTGTCATTGCAGAGCATGTGGGCAAAGAGGATGTAGCGAGGCAGCTCTCTAAACACAGGCTTACTCATGAGGGTGTGAAACATGATGCAGTTGATGCAGATGAACAGCAGAGACATGAGAATGGCCACAACAAGTTTAGACAGAGGCCCTTCATTCATTTCCACTTTAAACATCTGCTGGTGCACCAGTGGAACACCTTCACTAGACTGATTGATCATGGCCATCATATGCTATACATACTGTACATAGTACTTAGCATTTATGGCAAGTAGTTAAACAGAATATATCTCAGATAGACATGTGTGATAACATTTTGGTGACATTCAAGTAAAACAACATTTGTTGAGAGAGAGAGAGTGAGAGAGGTCGAATATATTTCTTATCAATTATTCAATTATGCTTTCCTCCTCTCTGCTCAAATTCTCATACCTTAAAGAGTAGTCCCTATACAGGAGAAGAAACTATGTTATACAGTGATATATTATGCATAATTTTTGATACAACAGTAGAACAAATCACATCATTAAAAATAACAAATGTGGCTTAAGATGAAATGCCAAAAGCGACCAGATTAAACACTCTGAAACTGTGGTGAATATTTCACACAAGAGGTCAAAACTGCTTCCATTTATAATGCTGAAATGGATGACGGTTCCTGCAACCCTGAGAAGGATAAGAGGAACACACATCATGTAAAGCTCCTGATGAGTGCTACTATGTCCACTCACTTTTATAAGCAGCTTTGTGTCATCATGCCTCATCTTTCTATTCCTGTCTGCATCCCAGAGGTCTTCGGAATCTTTTCTGAGAACTGGTTGTGGTTCTAAACTAGATTCTTAGAGCTGGTAGTGGTTATTAACCACATTCTTAGCGCTGGTAGTGGTTATTAACCACATTCTTAGAGATTGTAATGTTACTAAGCCACATTGTTAGAGCTTGTAGTGGTTCTAAACTACACTCTTAGAGATGGTAGTCATTGTAAACTTCAATCCTAGAGCTGATAGGGTTTCTAAACTACATTCTTAGAGATTGTAACAAACAAACAAGGCTGACTTACGTCAGTTTTTTATTGCACAAGCGACACACTGCAACACACACGTGGATATAGAGGTGACACAGGACACACAAGCACACGCAGGCCTGAGGTTGCTTTTTCCCGTCCCGAACTGTCCTTCCTCCAGGACCCCCCAGGAGCAGTGGCAGGGGCGGCGCCAGGGGGGGGCTAGGGGGTGCTCTAGCTCCCCCTGGATTAGCCATAGCACCCCCAAGAAAATAATGGTTTATTTATTATTGTTATTTAATTTCATTCTGCGTTATTTATTGTGTGATAATAATATTATAATATTTAACTCACTAAAGAAAATAATAACAGATTGAAATGAACAGATTGCTTTAGACACAGAGAAATCATTCTGTCATAACCTTTGACCCAACTTTCACGTCGCACGCTTGAATGTTGACGTTACCGGACGGTTGAAGGAGAAAGCAAGTAAAGCCAGTGCGTGGTAGTTTCAAGTGAATATCAACAATGCATCGGGTTTTGCTACCTAAATGTCCATGTTTGGAAGAACGATTAAGAAAGAAGAGTGACGTAGAAGAAGAAGAAATGCCAGGGGTATCTGGTGTGGATTTTTAAGGAGAGGAACGTTGTGGTCAAGGAGGTCAACCCTCCACCACTACTGAGGGTGCTAACCATGGTGCTAGCAGCATCAGTGACATTAGCATGAACGCTCAGGATGGTCCGAGAAGACCAAAACTCCAGAAATATCCACCTTGCATGTTTGGAGTCCAACAAAGGAGTTTTTGTAAAAGCTGTTTGGGACAGTTTGCGTGGTTGGAGTACAATGCAACTAAGGTATTGTTAGCTGTGTAACATTAATGAAAGCTGTCTGATTTGTTGCATACATTGATTGCCCTGTGTCGCTGAAGACTCGTTTCGGTTGATTAGCAACTAAGATGCCCTTTTTTGCCGAAGATTTTAACTTTTTGCCTTTTTCCTCTTTTTTGGATTTTTTTGTAGCAGCCTTAAAAAATTCAGATACTCTTTAGCCTAAGAAAAGCAGTCTGTCTATGTGCTATGTATACTTAAGGTTCTATGTGATTATTGATGATTGTGAACTGAAATAATATATACCTTTTTAACGCATTTCTGACTATTTGACTGTTTTAGTTATTTCTATCTGCTATTCCAAGATTAATTTCACTCTATCTGACATGGTAGTGGTCACCTGTCGCCCAACTTTAATCCTCACTACCACAAGTGTTTTAAAGTAAATTAGGTATTTGGGATTGCGGACTCAATAACATGCTGTATGCCTTTTGACAGTGAACGTCGCAGATGTGCGCGTCTGTCGGAAGAAGCCTAGATAATGATAATAATAATACAATCGGTTTTGCGCTTTTCATGGACCCCCAAAACGCTTCAGAGAGCAAACATGTAAAGTTGTTGTAGTAGAGAACCATGTGACACATAGGCTATCATCCTCATTTCATAGCACCCTCACTAAAACGCCTAGCTCCCTCATAGCACATGCAGAAAAAAATGTCTGGCGCCGCCACTGAGCAGTGGGCAGCTTTTCAGCGCCCAGGGACCAAGTGAACCGTCCGTCTTGGTCAAGGACGGACAGGAGAGTGTTCTGTTCTGAAAAAACATGAAAAAAGGGGGCCTTACGCCACTGACTAGGGACCGTCATAATAGCCTGCACCTGGGCCCGTCGTAACTACGTTACGCCACTGCAGCTGTTGCTTCTGAACTTAACTATTTTAGTGCCAGCTCTCACTACAATTGCTTGTGGCATTACATTTACCCTGTGATCTATATCTGAGTTTCTCTTGAATCCCTATCTTCTCTGTCATTACCCACCGAGTTAGACAGCCAGCTAACACTGGTTTGCTACATTTCCTGGGTGTGTCATGGCTTCTCCCTTTTGTCCTGTCTCTGTCTGATGCCCGGCGTGCAATATGTTCAGCTACTTTACATCAGCCTCCTTTAGCAGTCATAATACTTGTAACAAATCAAGTCTGGAGACGAGGGTATATTAACTTGAATCGCACTGTCAGAATATAAACCACATTAGCTTGCTAACATTAGCTAGTGAAACTCAGGTAGTACATGCGGTTGCAGTAGCTAGCTCAAACCTTCGGAAAATAACTACACAGCAGGAAAAAGAAGTGGGTTACGGTAAAGCCATAAATCAAGATCCACAGCACACTCACAAACCATTCCCATTTTTAATAGATAAAATAGATTTTTAAATACAGGCCTATATCCAATCTCCTTTTACGGTCAAAAATACTTCAAAAAGTAATAGCAAAGCAACTCACTTTCTTTTAACTTAGAAACCAACATCCAATAAGACCTTGAATCTGGCTTTAGAGCCCATCACAGCACTGAATCAGCCTTAGTCAAAGTTCTTGTCATGACTTGGGACTTCTGTATGCGCCACTTGGGTCATTGGTGACCTCTGGTGGCCTAAAGACATTATTTCAGACCCATTGTAATGTTTGCCTTTGTTTTCCTTCGGTGTCACACCTGTTTTGTATTTATTACTATCATGCAATTCAATTAGCCTCATTGACCAGGGTATATATACCTAGTAGCTTGCTAGACACGTCATCGCGTTTAGACAAACTAGATCCTAGACACTATCAAGTGTTCCTCGTTACTGTCTAAGTAACATTAGTATTTGTTAACGCGGTTCTCGGCCGCCGTTCGCAGCTTCTCTAAGCAGTGGTCTCTAGAAAGCTGTTTTTTGTTTCTTCGCCTGGGTGAGCAAGAGCTATACTTTTGATAGCTTCATTAGTTAAGCCATTTGCCCTATTGACTGTTCTTCTGTGCGTTGGAATAACTTCTTTGTTTGGATTATCACCCTGTTTTGGATTCTACGATTTCGTTGGGATTATTTCCTTTTTGGAGTTCTTCTGTGCTTTTGGGATCAACCTCTTGTGTTTGAATTATTGCTGTTTCAAGACACCGTTTCGCATTTTTGAAACTCCGTTTGACGGGGAGAAAATAAAACTAAGTTTTGACATTATTCTCTGCGTCTGGGCCCTCAATCCAGCGACCCGGGTTCGCTTCCAGACTCCGGTTCCCTGACAGTTCTAAATTATCTACTCATTGCATCTGATCATGGATGCATTCCATTGCCGGTTCTTCTGCTTTCGATATTATAGCTCATCATACTTTACTACAGAGACTTGAACACCATGTTGGTATCAAAGGCTGTGCCCTATCCTGGCCTTTTTGACCATCCTTGTCCACAATGAGTCATCCAGTCATACAAAAGTAAGTTATGGAGTTCCCCAAGGCTCAGTGCTTGAACTTCTGCTCTTCTCCTTGTGCATGCTACCCTTAGGTGCTGTAATAAGGAAGTATGGCATTAACATCCATTGCTATGCTGATGACACCCAACTATACCTCCATGAAACTTGAAGAAATTATGCAACTACCTAAAACAGACACTTGCCTGAAAGATGGATGAGTAACAATGTCCTGCTCCTTAACACTGATAAAACTGAGGTTATGCGTGTAGGTCCTAAACATTTGAGATCGACACTATCCAGCCACCCATCCACACTTGGTATACCTACCAAATTAAGTGACTCGTACTTGGTTTATATCCAAAGTCCAAAAACTGACCTTTGAAACAACCACCACACCAAAGTTTTGTTGACACTGTGGTAACCATGGTAACCCATGAGGGCATAAACATACATGACACTAAAGGTGCAAACAGCAGTGATATCAACCAAAGTGCTTCTGAAGTCATCTTTAAGTCCCATCACAAATTTATCAAGTTATGCCGCACCAAAATGATAAGATCCCTGATCTTAGCCCAAGCATATCCTGCAGGGATTTGCACAGTAGTGCCACATGATTCCACACACGTTTGTTACGCTTACGGTGCAAACCCATGACACCGTTACGAGCAACGCGATATTCTAATCCCATGCATTTCAACGGGAGGCAATCCATTGTGACGTAGACCCCCATTTTAGGCAACGGGACCGATAAAAGTTGGAAAATGTTGAATCCTATGCAAATGAGGAACGATTTTTCCCGGCAGCGGCCAATCAGATTGTTTGGTGTCGTCTCTGACGGTTTGAAAATGATATTTCCACGCGCTATAACACGCCAACTCAAAGTGATGGAAGCGTATTGCGTCGCTGTCATGGGTTTGCACCGTTAGACTGACCTGACGTATCTGGTCTGTGCCATTTAGGAATGGGGACATTTACTATGCAGTGTGAACGGCCCATAGTTTGGCCTGTTGAAGGATGGCCCCTTTTACTAGTGTAAGAACCTGGAAAATATGGGTTATATGTATATAATTTAATGATACTGTGCTGTTCTGTGTTTTTTTTTTAACGTTGACACTACATTTACCAGAATGCTATGTGGTTTTGTAGTTTAATGATGAGGCATTCTGTACATGTAGACCTGACATGTAGACATATTTATTTGTGTGATGTGTTTGTAAGGCCCTTTAAGAAAATTATTTATTTTGTTAATGCTTTTCTTATATTGATAATTATATGTGCTTGAAGTAGCTACAGTTACCATGATGCCTTTTCCCTTGTTTAGTAACAATGGGCCTCATTCTCGAACGTTTTAAGTGTCTTCTTTAATATCTTCTTCCCAACTTCGAAAGACTAACGTTAGAAAAGATCTCCGCCTGTTTCATGAACGCCTGAAAATGGGTTCTTACGCAGCCAAAGTGTTCTCAGCTGTGCTCCCCCGAATGAGGATTCTTAAATTGAATGCACGTGGTTTTGCATACATACACACCCCGCCATCTCCTTATAAGGGCACGCAACCGTAGTGACGTGTGCAGTCAGAATCGTCAGAATCCACGCAAAAGCAACTCGAAAGCGACAGTCATGTCAAAGCGGAAAGCGAGCACCGGTCGAGTAAACGCAGACCTAACTTCACCGGTGCAGAGGTAAAGGTACTGTTGCAAAATGTAGATGTGTCCATTCTATTCCACTATGGCTATATCCACGCGATTGAGTTTAGTGCTTATTTATTTATCCACGCGTAGAAACTCGTAGAATCATGACTATAAATGTGAAACGTAATTGTTAATGATACAAATATTCTCGTATTTATTATTATTATAATTATTTTAATCCGAGGATGTCTGTAGAGTTGATGTGAACGCAATCACCAACGATTTCTCACAAATTCAGCCCTTAACCCATCTAACACGTTGCGGCCCCGTGGGGCATCTGGTGTTTTTTTGAGGAATTGCATTTAAGAAAACTTTGGGCGATTTACGACTGCTATTTAGCGTTCTGAAATTCTGGTCTAAGTTCAGAACGAATCCCAGATGAGAAAAATGTCATGAATGCCAAATTTGTCCCTAAAACATCATGTGGAGTTCAGAAGAAATTCCTTCTTAAATTCTTCTTAACTGCGTTAGAGAATGAGGCTCAATGTCATTACAGTCCCTGTTGGTGTAAATGTCGGAACAGTCTGTTGTATGGAACCATCGAGAGAGCCTTGGCTATGACCAGCAGCAGCCGTCTGTTCATGAAAATCAATGAACTAGTGGTGATGAGTGACGACTATTGCATCACCTCACGTCATCTGGGCCAAAAAGTTGCACTTGCACACACCGCAAAGACTACATCCAACGGCAAACTAGCACATGGACTACACACACCGGCCAACTAGCACACGGACTGCACACAACGGCCAACTAGCACACGGACTACACACAACGGCCAACTAGCACACGGACTACACACAACGGCCAACTAGCACACGGACTACACACAACGGCCAACTAGCACACGGACTACACACAACGGCCAACTAGCACACGGACTACACACAACGGCCAACTAGCACACGGACTACACACAACGGCCAACTAGCACACGGACTACACAACGGCCAACTAGCACACGGACTACACAACGGCCAACTAGCACACGGACTACACACAACGGCCAACTAGCACACGGACTACACACAACGGCCAACATTCTGCATATTATTTCATAATATATCTGCTTCTAACCAAGAATATGTCTATAAGAGTTTGCAAATGGCACTGGCGTTGTCAGCCCCTGGTCTTGTTTGTGGAAAACTAAAGTAAGTGGCGCAGGTGGTAAATATGTAGAAACCGCACTAAATGGGTGCCAATGGATCGGCCTAATAAGTAGAAACCGCACTAAATGGGTGCCAATGGATCGGCCTAATAAGTAGAAACCGCACTAAATGGGTGCAAATGGATCGGTCCTAATAAGTAGAAGCCGCACTAAATGGGTGCCAATTGATCGGCCTACTACAGTGACCGCTGTCAAGAGCGGAAGATAAAGATAAAAAAATGTCACTGAGCAGCCAATGGGTAGCCAATCAGAGTGATCTCTCTCACCGACAGGCAGGGGCGGTTTTAGGCACGGGCGACCCGGGCAGCCCCCGGGGCGGCACTTTTTCATAAGACGTGGGGGGCGGCAAGAGCACTTAAAAAAAAAATCTGGGCCGCGAAGCGGTTTTCTATTATCTATCATATCACTGTGTGTGGAATTGGCGCCCCCTGCAGCTGCAGGCGCCTCTGCTCGCTAAGAAGGTGCCGTAGACAGATCCTGAGTGAGAAGGGAGAAGGGGGAAGGAGAGGGGGCGCGGGGGACAGTTCACCTCTGGGTCTCCCAAATGGAACGGACAAGGGGGGGAACGGGGGATCCACTGTATAGCAGTCACACCTCTACTTTCTTCCAAATAACGCACATTCATAACATTATAATTACAGGCCTATACGTAATTCCTGCACGTTTTCGTTTTTCTGAATTGTGTGAAATGGCTAATACAAATAGGTAATACAGAACGATTATGTGGTCACCAAGGGCAAGGTGAATTGGTGGAAGGAGACCACTGACTGCTTCAACTTATCCAACTGGTGAAGGTAGTACGTAGTTAGCAGAGGATAGATAGATAGATAGATACTTTATTTATCCCGAGGGAAATTAAACATCTTTAACAGAGTAGTCTATTACATTATCAAGATAACTATTGAAGGATGCTCAAGTGGACAAGGTAAAAATGTGTTTTCAGTCAAGTGTAACTTAACCTAAATTCCTATTAAGGCAACCAGCTAATGTTGAGCACCAACAGAATTGTTTACTAGCTAGCGTTAGCTAGCTGATTTGACCATAGGGTATGAACATGTTAATTCATCTGACACTAGGCTAAAGTGTTAGCGAAGTCCCACTAGCCACAACTAACAGAATATAACAGCATACAGAGTACTAGTATATTCTTAATAATGAACAGGTCGATAGCTAGCTGGTTAGACCATATATTTTCCGGCACTCAGAGGGGGTTTCGCCCCGGGGCGTAATTCCATGTACAACCGCCACTGCCGACAGGCTTCACTGAGCAGCCAATCAGCGTGATTTCTCTCACCGACGGGCTTCACTGAGTAGCCATTCAGAGTGATCTCTCTCACCGACGGGCTTCACTGAGTAGCCATTCAGAGTGATCTCTCTCACGACGGGCCTCGTCGCCAATTCAGCATGTTCCAAAAAGCTTGCGCCACAGTGCCCCCCTATCCACACTATTTTTGTACCGTTCTCCAAATGTTTTATGTCCACACCAAAACGCTTGGTTACAAACTAATTATTAACCATGAAAGTGTTAGAAATATCTGGTTCATCTATCTTTGTAATGTTTAAGGATGTTTTACTTTTCTTAAAGGTTTACAAATAATTTGGTTCCTGGAACATATGTTAACCATGAATACATAACTTAGTATATGTGACGTTATATGTGCCTAATAAAGTCTGCATTAATTGAATATGTCATTTATTCTTGTTACATCCTTAATAACCCACAAATTGGTCTAAACCAAAGCTTACTGATATACAGTAATATAAGAATGAAAATAGAAAGTTTGTAGCCTCCTAGTACACTGTTTGAATATGTTACTCATAGGAACAGAATAATTGTAGAATAGGTATCCCAACTGATAAACAGTGTTGTATTGCTCTATCCAAGTAAAGGTTATTGTACTCCCCCAGGCAGCTCGTGGTGACTGGGAGGCAGTAAGGGTTATTGTACCCCCCAGGCTGCTCGTGGTGACTGGGAGGCAGTAAGGGTTATTGTACACCCCCCCCCCCCCCCCCAGGCTGCTCGTGGTGACTGGGGGGCAGTAAGGGGTTATTGTACCCCCCCCAGGCTGCTCGTGGTGACTGAGGGGCGTTAGGGGTTATTGTACTCACCCCCCCAGGCTGCTCGTGGTGACTGAGGGGCAGTAGGGATTATTGTACCCCCCCAGGCTGCTCGTGGTGACTGGGAGGCAGGGCCCCTGTTGTGGAAACAGTGGAAACCTACAGTGGAAACTTGCTCAAGGGCAATGAGTGACACCTACAGACTATATCATTACCGATCCAACATAAGTTCTCTGTTCTAAAGTGAAGGATAACTTTCAAGATCAGACTGAAATGAAGAAAATGTCCCCCTACAACTACAAATACATTCATCCTTAAAACTTCCTTGTTCTAAAGTGAAGGCTAATCATTTTTCTAATCTCAATGTAAAAAAGATGAAATCCTTGTGTGAGTTTGAAAATTGTATTTCGAAAAAAAAGACAATTTCTCAAAACATACAACTTGCATCCAAAGTACCCTACCACACTCCTCCAAAGAAAGCATCTTGTGTTTCCACGAGACGGAGGCCTTATCCAAAGTCATAAGCCTCAATCATTCCCTAATAAGTGTTTCTGTATTGTGAGACTATAAGATGGACTTGTTGGTATAGTTTGTTTGTTGGTAAAGTAAAGTTTGCAGGTAGGAATACCCATTCCCAACTATTCTGCCACTATACGTAAGTGACATATTCAGACAGGATATTAAAAGGCTATAAAACTTCTATTCTGATCCTTGCTGTATATCAGTAACCTTAGGTTACGATCAATTAGTTGGTTATTAAGGATGTACCAAGAATAAATGACTGTTCAATGAGAATAAGGAATTGGTGATACTACCCTAATAAATGATGAATGGTGCTTAATGCAGACCTTATTGGCCACTAATACAGACACTAATTAGTTATGCGTTAATGACTAACATTTGTTCCCTAAAGTATTCAAATAAATATTATTATGAAGTATTATTTGTGCAACACATTTGGTTGGGGTGCCTTGGAGATGATCTTCCCATCTTCAGGCCTGAGGGAAGGGGAGAAGACACAGTGCCAGATGCCCTGGGCACCCCTTCTTTTGGATTGGGAAATCGGCTGTGTGATGCAAAGAGCTCAAGGACTGTGAAATGAAATGAGATCAGATGGGTTTTTTTTAATTAGAATAATGTGGGAAGACTTTTATTGAGTTGAGTAGTTATACAATTATCAGGTATGTTCACTCACCTAATGCTTGTGAAACCACAGCAGTAGTGTCATGTGAATAGAGTTTTTAATTCTGTTGCATCACGAGTATAGGCTTTATGTCAATATTTTGTTGAAGCATAGTTAAGTGCACAGACACAAGCATACTACTCAAGCAAGCACAAATGTACGCAGATGAAATGACCAATGACCATGTTTCATTCGATACAAATATTCCTCATATTCCAAAGTTTCCATAATTCCTTCGTGTCCACTTGGCTCAGTCATAACTCCTGCTGCGCCCAAAGCTGCACAGACTCTCCTAGTGTGCGCTTACAGAGGGTTTGACCTTTTGGGCTCCACACCTGACATAGTAGAGGAATAAGGGCCGAACAGCATCGTCTCTCAGGCCGTAGATCAGGGGGCTCAGGCACCGAGGCAGAATGAGAACAAAGAGAAAGTTCAGGTAGCGCAGGTCCATGAACAGACGACTGCTGCTGGTCATAGCCAAGGCTCTCTCGATGGTTCCATACAACAGACTGTTCAGACAAAGTACTAACTGGCCAAGGTGGAGCAGGACTGTTCTCCAAGCTTTCTTAGCAGAATCTTTATCCGCCGAGGCAGATTTAGCTGCGACTATAACGCTGACATAGGTGAAAAGGATAATGACTGTTACAAGCACAAAGAAGAAACCATTAAGTCCTTGAAACACATCTCTTTGCCATGGTGACAGAATAAACCTCTCTCGAGTACAGAACATGGGATCTTTAAAAGACACTGGGTTCACTATCAGTGCATACATATTATCTATCACAGGACTTAGGCAACCTAGGAACCAGATTATGGCAATCGCAACGCCCGTCCCTTTCTGTGTCGCCATCTCGCTGTGGCGTAAAGGGAAACAAATAGCCACGTAGCGCTCGAGTGACATCACACCCAGGCTTAAAGCAGAAATACGAGCCGTGCCTGCCGACACGATAACAATCAGTGAACAAACAGCTTTAGGAATCATCTGCAAATTTAGAGATAAAATATAGAGCATTGAGACCACCAGCAGATGAACCGTGTCATTGCAGAGCATGTGGGCAAAGAGGATGTAGCGAGGCAGCTCTCTAAACACAGGCTTACTCATGAGGGTGTGAAACATGATGCAGTTGATGCAGATGAACAGCAGAGACATGAGAATGGTCACAAGTAGTTTAGACAGAGGCCCTTCATTCATTTCCACTTTAAACATCTGCTGATGCACCAGTAGAGCTCCTACACTGGACTGATTTGTCATGACCATTATATGCTATACATAAATAAATAATTTAGAATCTAGTAAATAACCGTATAGAATAGTAATAGAATATGTACACACTCACAAACACACACATAGACATATATAATCACAGTGTAAAAAATAACAAATGTAGCTGAAATGTGAAAAAAGACCAGATTAAACACACTGTGCTGAAAACTTGACACAATAAATCAAACCAGAAATTAAACATGCACACATTTATAATGCTGAAATGGATGACTGTTCCTGTAACCCTGAGAAGGATAAGAGGAACACACATCATGTGAAGCTCCTGATGAGTGCTACTATGTCGACTCACTTTTATTGGCAGCTTTGTGTCATCATGCCTCATCTTTCTATTCCTGTCTGCATCCCAGAGGTCTTCGGAATCCGCCAGTAACATAGCAAACTACTAATGCAACTCCCGTAGTCGTTATTGTTTATTTCTTCGTTTGCGTGCGTGCGTGCGTGCGTGCGTGCGTGAGGTGTGTGAGTGAGTGAGACCAGCATACCGTGTAGAGAATATACACTTGTTACACTTGTGAGTGAGTGAGTGTGTGTGTGTGTACTGCTTACTATTAATATCCCATATTATGTTGTAATACATTGATGTTGCATGTAGAGATGAGACCAGCGTGTGTGTGTAGAGAATATACATGTATGTAGACAAAATAAGTTACTAACCAGAATCTTTTTAAGGCATTAATTACTGTCTGCCACAAGGGCTACACAAGTCTAGTTTTCGTGCTTTTCCTGAATTTGTGTTAACAGTTACATTAACATTTAGTCGACGGTTTTATCCAAAGCGACTTACAAGGATGTATACACATTTACACTGATGGCACACTGCACATCAGGAGCAATTAGGGGTTCAGTGTCTTGCTCAAGGACGCTTCGACAGGGAATTGAACTAACAACCTTCTGATTACTAAACGACTTCTCTACCTCCTGTACCACTGTCGCCCCTTTATTTATTGAGGGTGAGGAAATCTCCTGTTATGTGTGCTCTGACCGGCATACCGTGTGTGTGTGTGTGTGTGTGTGTGTGTGTGTGTATGCGCGTGTGTGTGTGTGTATGCGTGTGTGTGTGTGCGCGTGTGTGTGTGTGGCACACCCTGGTATCACCCCCTCCCCCCATAGGTGAACCCCTCACCCCACTGTCTCCCCCTTCTCACCTAAAGGGTGTGGTCATCCCCTCCCCTATTGTATTCTACCTGACTGAATTGTATAAATGCGTACATATTATGCTATCAGGTAGGCCTTTCTCTGAGCACCAGCTGAGAGGGGTCTCCACGCCGAAATAAACTACAGAAACCTGACTTCAACTCTCCGGTCCCTTCTTCAACTTAAGCATGCTCATTTAAATGATATCACTAGTAAGCATACCTTTGAAAGTCAAACATGCGGTATGTTTAGCTCTTACTGCTCTTTGACTTTCAAAGGTATGCTTACCAGCATGCTTAAATAGAGATATACTTAATTTCTCTCTACTATGCTCTATTACACTAAACCATAGTTCATCATCATCATGATCATCATTGTTTATTCAGGGAGAATTGACTGAGCACAGTAGCCTGGATACCAGACCGAACTTAGCCCCGCCCACAATTTTTTTGGTTGGGAAGTTCGGTCTGGTATTACTCCATTGAGGAGAAATTATCTGCGGCTCGATATCGGCCGTACCAATCAAATTGTTAAGGCGGGCTTTATACGATGATGGACAGATGATCAACAGTAACGTAACCAACCACGTCACCAACACACGAGTTGAATTCGTTTTCAACAAACATGGCTGCCGCTGGAGAGCTGAAATGTATAGATTCGAGTCCATTTAGACATTGACAGTGCATTCATTTTGAAAGAGGAACAGAGAAACGCGATTAAGGCATTTGTCAATCGAAAAGATGTTTTTGCCTTCCTTCCTACGGGATCCGGTAAAAGTGTAATGTATCAGCTGCCCCTGGTCACATACTACGTTGTTCTGATTGGTTGTAGGTAACCAATTGAGCGAAGAGGCATTTTTTCTCCTGGTTCGGTTGAAACACGCCCCATAATCACAGCCCAATGGAGCGGTATCAGACTCATATTCTGACTAGAATTATGAGTATGACATCGTCAGGCTATGAGCACAGGGCTCTTTTGCAGCAATGCCCTGATTGAGGCTACAACCATAACAAAACAAAACAGACAAAATAAATAAAAAAAACACATTACAGTTTTTCTCGATTGCTAACACACATTTTTTGAAAGCATGCCTCGTTTTCTCAAAACTCTAAACACAAATCCCAAAACCACTCACACAAAATGCAAAACCCTTTATATCTCCTGCAAAATGCAACTTTGCTTTCAAAACAGTGTTATGTCACCTCAAAAGGGTATTTTGTTTTCAAATGACAAACACAGCTCATTATATGAGTAGACATTCTAAGTATCGATTGAACACTGATGTGCTCAATGGAAAACACTACTATGAAATGGGAAAACACCAGTATGAAGGCCTTATCAGGAGCATTATGCCTTTTCATGTTCAGTGTTACTGTACGCTTACTCTTGTAGTAAAATATAACTGTATAATGTTTTTACTCAAATATAAAACAACACACAAATATACAGTAACAACTCAAATATTTCTTTATTTTTTCCAAAAGTGCTGTAGCCTTAACATCACAGCAAACCCAACTGAATGTGTAAATGATTTGCACAGAACAAACAATAGGATATAGGCCAGTACAGTCAACAAAAAAAAGAAAGAAAAATGTAAAATAAAAAAGGACAAAAAATGACTGCATCCTGTTCTAGCTCAAGACAATATTGACAATGTTGTATCAGAAATAGACCTACACAGTGTTGTGAATGTTGTTGCATTTTGTGTGAGTGGTTTAGGGATTTTTGTTTAGAGTTTGGAGAAAACGAGGCATGCTTCATGTGTGTAAGCAATCGAGAAAAACTGTAACATTGGATTGGATTACAGTAATGTGTCAGTGCTGATAGGACGCAATCAGTTGTGGAAATGTATATGACTTACTTGCACATAGTCATAGCATAACTGTTTGACTGTCGGAGTTTCTGACAAAAGGCACCCTGTACACCTGCTTTATTCTCAAGGTGTTCCGCCTTAGAACACAGTCCACTGTGGCTAGGCTCACTGTATTGATGTTTAGGAATAAGTCTTGGTCATCAATGGTTGCACTTTGTATTTGTTTACGTAATTTTACAGATACAGTACAATGGAAAATACAAGAATACTATGCTCCTGATAAGGCATTCAAACTAGTGTTTTCCTGTCATAGTAGTGTTTCTTACCTATTCCCTCTTCTGAATGTCCAGAGAATGGATGCAACTGAGAAGCGGCTTATATTTGGTTGAATGCTCTGGCCGGCCTCCTGCATGGTCAAACCATGGTTGACCACAGTGGCCCGAATCTCATCAGAGATAATGGCTCTCCTTGCTCTTTCTCTTCATCCTCTTCCTCCTCTTACTCTCACTCCTCTGCCTTTCTGATCACCTCTCACTTCAATGTTGCCATCAATTGTTCTCCAAACCAGGAGCTAACCTGTGGCCATCATATTGCTAAAAGTTTGATTTCAAATTGCACAACAGCCTTGGAAATGGAAGTTTTGCCAATTGAATAGCAGTGTGTTCTGTCTGAACACAATGAGGTTTTGGCATTGATGAAGTGTGCAAAGTAGAGAGGATGGTGTTTAGTGTTTTGAAGAAAGTGTGGTTAACAATTGAAATCTGTGTCTAAAGCAGATAATTGTGTGTTGTGTTTTGAAGAAAGTGCGGTTAACAATTGAAATCTGTGTCTAAAGCAGATAATTGTGCTTATAGTTTAGCAGAATTGGTTTAGGGAGTTGGCACATGAGTTACAGGTTGTGGTCATTGTGCCATAAGTTCCAGTTTTTGAATGTCCTTCGAGCCTTCTGGGACTTTCAGTCTTTGTCTCCACACACAGCCCGCGCTGCAACTATAACATTGATGTAAGTAAAGATGATGATTAATGCTACCGCCACAAAGGACACTCCATTTACAGCCTGGAACATTTCTATTTGCCAATTTGAATCTACAAATATCTGTCGAAAGCAAAACGTTCGACCGCTGTAGAACATGTGATCCGTAATCATCCCGTAAAATGTGTCTATCAGGGGAAAAATTGAGGACAGAATCCACATTACGCCAATGGCAACGGCGGTCGCGTAGTGTGTCGCCATCTCGCTGTGCCTCAGTGGGAAGCAAATGGCTACGTAACGCTCAAGCGACATCACGGCAATGTTCAAAGCAGCGTTGCGATAGGTGACCGTGACCACGTACACGATCAGCGCACAGATGGCCTTGGTGAGCTGCAGCAGATACAACACCATGATGAAGATCATAGCCGTTATTGCCATCTGAACCGGGTCATTGCAGAGCATGTGGGCAAAGGGGATGTAGCGAGGCAGCTCTCTAAACACTCATGAGGGTGTGAAACTTGATGCAGATGAACAGCAGAGACATGAGAATGGTCACAAGTAGTTTAGACAGAGGCCCTTCATTCATTTCCACTTGAAACATCTGCTGGTTGGACTGGGTTTCTGATTATTTCTGAATGGACTGAATCCATTGGAATTCTAAGTTACTTAAGTTTGAAGCTATTTGTTTATTGCCTTACTGAAAAGAGTATATTCTCTGTTGATTACTTCTCAGTTATTAACACTACTGAGTCCGAGCCTGTTTTTCACTCTCTGCACAGGGAGCGCAGACTTCAAAGGGTTAAAAATTATTGAAGTTTAAACTGCATCTGTGACTGTGCTCTTATTTCAAACCTGACAGACATGTAAGCAATACAGGTGGGAAGGACTGCTGAAGTAGCCTGCCAAAGAAAGGGAAAAGCCCACCTGCCCCTGGCCTCTGATCTTTAGAGGCAGCTATGACACGTGTGTGTGCGTGCGTGTGCGTGCATGTGCATATGCACGTGTGCGTGCGTGCACGTGCATGTTTGTTTGCGTGCGCGTGTTTGTGTGTGCACGCGCACCCGTGTATGTGTGTATGTGTTCTCTAAATCTAAATCCTTCCAAGTGCTTATGGCTGTGTGTCTCTGCTGCCCCCTCCTGGAGGAGTAAGGTCATGGGCCCTGTGATGGGTCAACGTGTCTGCTGATGGGGAATCATTCGACGGCATGTGCTTGTTATAGACTTCAGAGAGATTTCTACTCGACTGTCAGCGTTGCCTTTCCTTTTCGTGTAAACTGATCAAGTTGTCTTAAATTTGAATGGAGACTTTTTCCAACTGCTGTTCTCCGATCTCTCCACATGTGTTCCGATCTCTCCACATGTGTTCCGATCTCTCCACCTGATCTCTCCACATGTGTTCCGATCTCTCCACCTGATCTCTCCACATGTGTTCTGATCTCTCCACCTGATCTTTCCACATGTGTTCCGATCTCTCCACATGTGTTCCGATCTCTCCACATATCTCTCCACATGTGTTCCGATCTCTCCACCTGATCTCTCCACATGTGTTCCGATCTCTCCACATGTGTTCCGATCTCTCCACATATCTCTCCACATGTGTTCTGATCTCTCCACATGTGTTCCGATCTCTCCACATGTGTTCGAAGGGATTTAGATCTGGACTCATGGCTGGACACTTTAGAACAGTTCAGTTCAGCTCATTTGGATGCTTTTGGATGTGTGCTTTGGATCCCTGTTCTGCTAAAGGTCTCATTTAGATGTGTGCTTTGGATCTCTGTTCTGCTAAAGGACTCATTTAGATGTGTGCTTTGGGTCCCTGTTCTGCTAAAGGACTCATTTAGATGTGTGCTCTGGGTCACTGTCCTGCTAGAGGACTCATTTAGATGTGTGCTTTGGGTCCCTGTCCTGCTAGAGGACACATGTAGATGTGTGCTTTGGGTCCCTGTCCTGCTAGAGGACACATGTAGATGTGTGCTTTGGGTCACTGTCCTGCTAAAGGACTCTTTTAGATATGTGTTTTGGGTTCCTGTCCTGCTAAAGGACTCATGACCTTCAGCAGAGACGCAGCTTGGCAACACTGGATTGAACCAAAATAACTTGTTAACCTTCCAGCTACACAAAGAACGCCATTAGAACCAATCGCATGTGCTGCAAATGCCACATGACTGCTGACCAGAGTAACCAAACCCTGCACTGATTGGCCTATAATGGTAGTGGAAGACTGCGATGAACTGGTGTAACCAAACCCTGCACTGATTGGCATAAACCTGTAATGGTAGTGGAAGACTGCGATGACCTGTTATAACCAAACCCTACACTGATTGGCCTAAACCTATAATAGTAGTGGAAGACTGCGATGACCTGTTGTGCTTGAAAGCTAGGACACATCAGAACCACCGTGAATGTGTTAGAATTAAACTTTATTACCAAACAAGTAGAAGAGGAGGCAACAATGCTAGTGTAACATTATGCAGAGAAAAACAGATTGGGTGTGTACATATGTGATGTTGTGTTTTGAGTACAATAATCTACACAATACTCGGGGAACAGTCTGTTTGTAATGTCAGTAAGTGAGCGAGGGAGTAAGTACACAAGTTCATGTGTTAGGTGAAAATTCACTCAAGTTATCTCAGGACTCCAGAGTTGTAGATCAGTATATTTATTCAGTAACAATTGCAATCGGACTCACTCACAGCACAAAGATGAAAGTGAAGCAATTTCACAAACATCGCACAAGGTTTATATACTTAAGATTTATCTAACTCTGACGCCATAAATGTTTCTAATGTCAGCAAGAATAGCCACGCTCAACTAAAAGTCCTTTTGTGTCATCACAAATGCGCTTTCTGTAATGCATGGATGTCAGTTTTACACAGGTTTGAACAAGCACAGTTCGTTCCTTATCACCTCTGAGCTCACCCAAACATGGACAAAAGGTTCCTTCTCTTTATATATCATTAAGTGGTGTCAGCGCCTAATAATCTAAGTTACACACACACAGAAACACAGAAAAGCCATTTTCCTGCTTACATAAGCACATGATTCATACTAGGTAAATATTAATACAAGGCACTTGATTAATACATTCTTAAGTCATGAACAGTGTTTCTAAATTCATTCTATTAATTGACCTATTTTCCAGTCTGAGCTGAGAGAAGCATCTGATGGGCAGAACTGGCAGCTTTATTAACAAATCCTATTTTCAAATCGATTGGAAATGTACTAGTGTTAAAACATTTTCAAAGATCAGTCCTCCCTAACAAATCAAATAGCCAGGAGGTCAGTAGAATGTCACAGATACCCAAATTATGTTCTCAGTGTGCGGTTACAAAGGGTTTGACCTTTTGGGCTCCACACCTGACATAGTAGAGGAATAAGGGCCGAACAGCATCGTCTCTCAGGCCGTATATCAGGGGGCTCAGGCACCGAGGCAGAATGAGAACAAAGAGATAGTTCAGGTAGCGCAGGTCCATGAACAGACGACTGCTGCTGGTCATAGCCAAGGCTCTCTCGATAATGCCATAAAGAAATGAGTTAAGGCACAGGCCCAGCTGGATGAGGTGCAGCAGGAGAGTCCTGTGGGCTTTCTTTGCCGATTCTTTATTACTGGAGGCAGATCGAGCTACAACCATCACACTGATGTAGGTGAAGACAATGATCAGCGTCACAGCGACAAAGTAGAAGGCATTAAAGCCCTGAAACACGTCGGCCTGCCACGGAGCCATGAAGATGCGTTCGCGCGTGCAGAACATGCGCTCACTGAAGAAACTGCCATCTCTGGCGACTGCATACAGGATGTCAATCACCACGTTCACGCCCCCTAGAAACCATATGATGAGAATGCCGACGGCAGTGGCAGCGGGCGTGGCAATGGTGGCGTGTTGCAACGGGAAGCATATGGCCACGTAGCGCTCCAGCGACATGAGGGCCAGGTTCAGCGGAGCGTTGAGGAAGGTGGCACTGGAGACGAACAGGGCGAGGGAGCAGGCGGCTCTGGGGATCTGCAGGTAAGACATGGAGAGGATGTAGAGGAGAGAGGTGAAGAGCAGCTGGATGGAGTCGTTGCAGAGCATGTGGGAGAAGAGCACGTAGCGAGGCGTCTCCCTGAAGGCCTGCTTGCGGCTCAGCGTGAAGAGCAGGAGGCAGTTGATCCAGATGAAGAGCACTGACATGACGATGGCCACTGCCAGCTTAGTCAAGGGCCCCTCGTTTAACTGCACCTGGAACATCTGCTGGTGGACGAAGAGGAGCTGCTGGCTGGACGAGTTGGTGCCATCCATCTTGACAAAATATCAAGACAAATATAATGGCAAATAATGTGACAAATATCAAGACAAATATTATTAATAAATCCTTAACATCAGGTTACCCATCAGATGATAGAAATACAGACATTGTCACAAGCATATAACACATCAGACACTAAAAATCAGATATACACATATTTCTATATGTTGAGCATCAGTGTGTATATCTGCATAACACACACTGTTCAGAATCTGCCGAGGTCACAAACACACACAGCGCGTCACACAGCAACACACACTGCTGACTAAATGACAGCGACTCAGATGAAGCCAAAAACAGACTGAGTACGATGCAATCACATGTAAAAGAGTTCAAAACCAATCTGTACTATCTCTCAGTGTCATTCCTGTCTTCAGTTCAGTAATGCATGTCAGAGCTGTGTGGTAGAGAGATTCAGCGTGTTCGGAGATCAGTCATTACTCAAAGCTGTGTGGCAGAGAGATCCAGCGCGTTCAGAGATCAGTCATTACTCAACGCTGTGTGGTAGAGAGATACAGCGTGTTCAGAGATCAGTCATTACTCAACGCTGTGTGGCAGAGATCCAGCGCGTTCAGAGATCAGTCATTACTCCGCAGCAGGTGGAGGACCCCCTGCCCTGTCTGGTCATCTGTGAGACTCTGACCCATTGCCTTGGTTTTATGGGATGCCCATCACCATGGCAACCCTGTGAGGAAGGGTAGGGTGTGTCTCTCAGGCACACGTCAGCATTGGTCTCACCCCTCTTTTCGTGCTACTCTTTGTCTCATGTTTCTCTCTCTACTCCACTTATTGTGCAACTGTTTCAACACACACAGCATTAAGCCCTTTTAATTGTTTGGTGTTTGACCGTTCAGTTTGAAGAGATTGAAAATGTATTTAAATCTGGTGGCCATGTGGTACACCAGTGTTCAAACCCCCTGTTGAGCAGAGTCCCTGTTCTGTCCCTCCACCTCTGCCCTGTTACTGAGGGTGCCCATGGATACCTTTATGACACATAGTGGATACCTTTATGACACATAATGGATACCTTTATGACACATAGTTTTCCACTTCCTTGAAGTTTACGTTCACAGCACACACTGAAGTAATAATAATAATTAGTATTATTATTATTTATATTATTATTATAACATTTTATTTGTATAGCACTTTGCATACACATGTTGCTGCTCAAAGTGCAGTCCCAAATCCCAATTCATTTTTGTCACATCAGATCTGAGCCACTTTTGTGGAGCTTTGTTGGACACATTGTATCTTGTGAAGTAAGTGCAGTGTGACCCCCACTGGTGTTATAGGCAGTGCATCAGCAGAGTTATGTGGTCATATAGGGGCCGGAGACCAAGAGTGCGCACTTTCCATCGTCCCAGTTAAGGTTAAGGCAGCAAAGGGCAGCCAAGTCTTGCAAGTGTATGCTCTCCTGGATCCAGGGTCTTCTGCTACCTTCTGCTAAGAGGAGCTCATGACACGTCTCAAGACAGAGTGACTTAGCGCAATGGGCGTATTTAAGTGAAGTCAAAATCCCCTCTATTAGTGCAAAGGTAGAGCTGTTAATTGGAACAAATGCTCCAACCCTGATAGAGCCATGGGAGGTTGTTAATAGCCAAAGTGGGGGCCCTTATGCAGCTAGAACACTATTGGGGTGAGTTGTAAATGGACCACTTAGAAGTGGAACTGGCAGTGCAAAAAGTGTTACGGTGAATAGGATTTCAGTGGCAAGGCTAGAGGAGCTTCTGATCTCACAGTACAATCAGGATTTTTCTGAAGTTGCCTCTGAGGAGACAACTGAAGTTTCCATTGAGGACAAAGGATTTCTGAAAATGGCCAATGAGGCAGTTCTGAATGATGGACATTACAATCTGAAATTGCCCTTCAGAAAGGCTGATGTCTGTATGCCAAACAATTGCCAAATTGCAGAACAGCGCCTCCAGAGCCTAAGAAGGAAAATGGAAAAGGATGAGCAATATAAACAGGGAATATGTTGCATTTTTCAATGACATCTTTGAGAGTAATTATGCAGAGGAGGTCCCACAGGAAGAACTTGCACAGTCAACAGGAAAAGTATGATACTTGCCACACCACGGGGTGTACCACCCTGAAAAGAAAAAGCTCAGAGTAGTCTTTGATTGTGCTGCCTCTTACCAGGGTGAATGCCTTAACACTGAACTACTGCAGGGACCTGACCTGACAAATTCCCTCATTGGAGTCATCATGAGATTTCGCAAAGAGCCTGTTGCAATCATGTCTGACATCAAGTCAATGTTCCATCAGGTTAGAGTAGCCAGATCTGATGTTAATTACTTGCGATTCCTGTGGTGGCCAAAAGGTGACACCAGTCAAGCACCCAAGGAACACCGTATGATGTGATCCTCCAGATCTTCCTTGGAGATCTCAAGCGATCCACTGGTCTTCTCCTCAAGGAGTCCTCGTGCAAAGCGAAAGGGGTTCTTAAAGAAGTTTGCCCTCTCCTTTTCCTTCCTCTTCCTTCGCCACCTGATGCGCTCTGCCCTCCTTAGGTTGGCCAGCCTCCTGATGTTATCCCAAAGGGCTTTCAGACCCTCTCTTTCTGATTCCTCTGCGAAGCTGTCTTCTGCCTGCTACTAGGTCGTCAATCTCCTTTTCCCTTCTTCCCTTAGATTTTTCGGCTGCTTTCCTGCCCGTCACCTTGCCATACCTGCCGCTACACTCCTCGTAGAGAATCTCTCCAAACAGGTTAAGCTTGGCCTCCACTGTGCCACGCAGTGCCTTCTGCAGCAGATCACTGAGTGACTCATCCAGCCTCTTCCACTCCACCGTCTCGCTGGCCTTTGGCCATTTGATCTTCCGTCTCGGCTCGTTCAGACTTTTGGCCTTTTGGCTTGACTCGGTCCTTGGGTTGCTCGGGGGTGGTTCAGGGGTCACCTCCTGGGGGTCATCCACATCCCTCGTCTCCTTCTCTCCTGCCTCTGCAACATTGGGCCCGAAGGCACTGTGGTTTTTTACCCGGCCTTGGATCCCACTTGTCTGACCTGCCTGAGCAGTGCAAGTTTGCTTCTGGCTCCTGCCTGCACACTTCATCTTCCCCATGTGGATGTGCAGCCCCCTGAGTGTTGTTACCTTCTCCCATCCGCACCCGCACTTCCTAAGAGTCCTCACATCATTGGTAGTTGTCCTTGCATTCGTTACTGGTGTATCCGTCCTGGTGGGCCCTTCTTCCATCCCGCCTCTCGGAGGGCCCTCGGGCTGTTTTTTCTTTGTTGTCTTCGTAGTAGTTTTTGGGTGTTTCCACTTGGAAAACTGGTGGGTAGGGTTACTAGCCCGCCACCCCCGGTGCAGTCTATCCTGCCGTCACCAGTCTTTCCTGGTTGCCCTCCAGTCTTCCCTGGACTCCAACTGCCCTATTCACAGTAGTCACTGTCTCCAGAACTGCAATTAGTGTGAACAGGTAGGTGGTAAAACCTGCTAGGCTCTAGGCCTGCCGCACCTCCACCGGTGCCCTTTGGGCTAGCTGCGGGGTCATCAGCCTCCCCACCTTTCACAGATGTTTCGCCCATTATCCCGGAACATCTCCTGGTGGCGGGGCAGTGAACAGGGACGTCTCCCAGTCACCCCCCGCAGCTAGCCTTTCTCAGGAGTTGCTCGCTCCCCATGCCTTGTCCCGCCTCCTTAACCAAAGCCAAAAACTTGCCTTCTCTGCTTCCTCAGACAGCTCTCTGGTGGCTTTGTGTAGCTCCTTGCCCCTCAGCCCTAGCTCTTTAAGTAGGCGAGTAGGCTTCCCACAAACCCCCTCGTGCCAACCTCTACTGGAAAGAGTCCTGTACTCCAACCGCTCTCCCTGCACTCCGCAACCAGGTCAGAGTACTTTGCCCTCTTCCTTTCGATGGCTCCCTCCATCCCCTCCTCCCATGGCACCGTCAGCTCCACAAGCAGCGCAGCGCAGATCTCTCCGTCTTGGCCCACAGCACCACATCTGGCCTCAGTGTGGTGCTGCAGATCTCATGATGTGGTTAATTCTGATTCTAAACAGAGGCACAGGGAAGAAGAGAGGTGCTAGATCTATAAAAAGGGCTCAGGAACTTTGTCCTGAGTTAGTCTACCTGATAGCTCTTGCCTTAAGCTTAGAGTTTTGAGATGCTCCATGGACCAGCTGAGCAGCAGTTAACTACTCTGAAATAAACCGTTCAGTATTTTCATACCTGTTTGCCTTGAGAAGTTTCTTGGGAAACTTTTAGAATTTTCCACGACAGATCCAAAATAATTGACCCTAGGTCAGCCTACTTAATGAGCTAAATAAAAGAACAGAGACTAAGGCTGAGTTCCTAATTGAGTTGATTCAGATTCATTATGTTTACAGCGTTGATGGAGATCATTTCCAAACACTGTTAATGACTTAAGAATATAATAATCAAGTACCTTGTATTATTAATTACCTTATATGAATCATGTACTTATGTAAGCAGGCACATGGCTTTTCTGTGTTTCTGCGTGTGTGTAACTTAGATTATTAGGTGCCACTTAGTCTGCATATGTACAAGAGCATGTTTAGACCAGAGGGTCTAAGAAGGGTCGAACTGTGCTTCTTCCCACCTTGCAAAACTTCCATCCTTGCCTCGCACGTCAGAAATCCTATACGTGGTTATCCCTGCTGAACGCTTAACTTCTGTCTATATAAACCTTGTGCGATGTGTTTATCATTGCTTCACTTTCAGCCTTGTGCTGGGAGTGAGCCCGATTGCAATTGTTGTTTGTCTAATAAATATACTTACATACAGCTAAGTCCTGAGGTAACTAGGGTGAATTTTCACCTATCAAGCGTCCTCTGATAAAATATATTATTTCAACAAAGCACAGTGAGACGAACGGAAATCTTTGCCTTCTCCCAGTTCTGTGTTTGGTCTGAAACATGGATCCTTACAGCAGCAACAGCAAGCAGAGTCCAATGTTCATCATGCCTTTCTTGTTGTGCAATCTGATGAGTTTACCACCATGAAGCTTTCCATCACTTGATTATTATCAGTTCACTCTGAATATGGGTGTTAGCAATATCATTTCTGTGGTACAGAAACTACTAGAGATGGTGCTCCAGACCATTTGTGTGACACAGACACACCCAAAGTAGAATGTTTGTTAAATAAACATGTTGTTTGTCTGAGTGCGAGAATGTCTCTGTTCTCAGTCCCTCTCACCCTGCTCTTTATCTGAGTAGGCCCTAATATAGCTAGCCAATCTCAATTTCTTCTGAGCACTGTGTGTGTGTGTGTGAGTGTGTGTGTGAGTGAGAAGTCCCCAGCTGTGGACACTTAAGGCTGGCCTGCTGGACATGATGTGGACCCAAGCTCTGCTACTGTGGGCCCACCCGGCAGGGGGATAGTTCTCAGTATTACCACAGGTAAACTCAGGTATCACTAGAACCGCATAAGATAATTTTATTAATTAGTATTAATTTATTATTTTGAAGTGTCACAGCAGCAATGATTTTTTTAAATCACATGATCAAAAAGAATATAACAGTATTAATATACCATCATATCCAGGAGCCACTTCTCCAAACCCAAATCTCCAGATCTTCTCCCTCTATGCTTTGCTACCTCGGTTACATTCAATAATGATAAAAACATTACTTTGAGATGGACATGGAAAACACAGTTAGAACAACACCTGAGACAGACAAGGAGAGGCATCAATGATTCATGATCCTCTCAAGAGAGCAGGAGGCTGAAAAACATGTGGCTGGACTCCAGAGGGTTTGAAGGTGTTTATCACTTTCTTTTCTTAGGACCGGTCCTCTGTGCATAAGAATGCAAGTCAGTCACCAGTGGCTTATTTTCCAGCGTTAATGAGACACTGACTGCAGGGTTAGGGAGCTGGGAGGATGGCATGTCTGCAGGGTTAGGGAGCTCGGAGGATGGCATGAATGTCTGCAGAGATGATGCGGGTGCCTGTCAGATTTTCCCACAATGCACCAGTGGAGCCAATATCCCAGAATGCACCAGTGGCCTGTCAAAATTGTGAGTTTGTGACATAATCTACTTCATCAGTTTACAAAGACAGCTGAATTTTATTAGAATTTTAAAAAAGGAGATGAGGGAGGACACCATTAGAAAGTCACCCATCCACTGCGCTCCAGTGATGTTTTTAACAGGCCTCATGGTTGTAGAAGATACAAACACTGCAGCAGGGTGATGGGCACAAACACATTGTTATAAGTTATAAGTTACAAATACATGCCCATTAAATCAAAATAAAAGGTTTTTAATTTTAATGGATATTTTCCAAGTCTAGAGCACTGGATGCCACTGATGCATGTTGATGCATTATACTACTGAATATCACTGATGCATGTTGATGCGTAATACTACTGAATATCACTGATGCATGTTGATGCGTAATACTACACAAAGTATCAAAACAACAAAATACAAATGACAAAATACTCAAGTAATCAAATTAATTTTTTACAGTTTTTCTCGATTGATTACACACAAAAACTGGAACTTATAACACAATGACCACAACCTGTAACTCATCAACCAACTCCCTAAACCAATTCTGCTAAACTATAAGCACAATTATCTGCTTTAGACACAGATTTCAATTGTTAGCCACACTTTCTTCAAAACACAACACACAATTATCTGCTTTAAACACAGATTTCAATTGTTAACCACACTTTTTTCAAAACACTAAACACCATCCTCACTACTTTGCACACTTCATCAATGCCAAAACCAACTTGTTTTCAGACAGAACACACTGCTATTCAAATGGCAAAACTTCCATTTGCAAGGCTGTTGTGCAATTTGAAATCAAACCTTTAGCAATATCATGGCCACGGGTTAGCTCCTGGTTTGGAGAACAATTGATGGCAACATTGAAGTGAGAGGTGATCAGAAAGGCAGAGGAGTGAGAGTAAGAGGAAGAAGAGGATGAAGAGAAAGAGCAAGAAGGAGAGCCATTATCTCTGATGAGATTCGGGCCACTGTGGTCAACCATGGTTTGACCATGCAGGAGGCTGGCCAGAGCGTTCAACCAAATATAAGCCGCTTCTCAGTTGCATCCATTCATCCGGACATTCAGAAGAGGGAATAGGTAAGAAACACTACTATGACAGGAAAACACTAGTTTGAATGCCTTATCAGGAGCATAGTATTCTTGTATTTAGAGTATTTTCCATTGTACTGTATTTGTAAAATTACGTAAACAAATACAAAGTGCAACCATTGATGACCAATACATATTCCTAAACATCAATACAGTGAGCCTAGCCACAGTGGACTGTGTTCTAAGGCGGAACACCTTGAGAATGAAGCAGGTGTACAGGGTGCCTTTTGTCAGAAACTCCGACAGAGTCAAACAATTATGCTATGACTATGTGCAAGTAAGTCATATAAATTTCCACAACTGATTGCGTCCTATCAGCACTGACACATTACTGTACTGTATTGTAATCCAATCCAATGTTATTTTCAAGTGTTTCACAACACTGTGTAGGTCTATTTCTGATACAATATTGTCATGTTTGTTTCAGAGAGTTCTTGAGCTAGAACAGGATGCAGCATAGTTTCTTTGTCCTTTTTTATTTTACATTTTTCTTTCTTTTTTTGTTGACCTATATCCTATTGTTTGTTCTGTGCAAATCATTTACACATTCAGTTGTGTTTGCTGTGATGTATAGGCTACAGCACTTTTGGAAAAAATAAAGAAATATTTTAGTTGTTACTGTATTTTTGTGTGTTGTTTTATATTTGAGTAAAAACATTATACAGTTATATTTTACTACAGGAGTAAGGGTACAGTAACACTGGACATGAAAAGGCATAATGCTCCTGATAAGGCCTTCATACTGGTGTTTTCCCATTTCATAGTAGTGTTTTCCATTGAGCACATCAGTGTTTAATCGATGCTTAGAATGTCTACTCATATAATGGTCTGTGTTTGTCATTTGAAAACAAAATACCCTTTTGAGGTGACATAACACTGTTTTGAAAGCAAGGTAGCATTTTGCAGGAGATATAAAGGGTTTTGCATTTTGTGTGAGTGGTTTAGGGATTTGTGTTTAGAGTTTTGAGAAAACGAGGCATGCTTTCAAAAAATGTGTGTAAGCAATCGAGAAAAATTGTAAATATATTGAATTGAAATACTGGCCATCTCTGTTTGCAGTGTTATCACCATACGCAAGTGACTAGATATATAGATGGGGAAGAAGTGATGAAATAAGAGACAGAAGCTTTTAAAATGGCATGCAGTGCTGTCAGAGATGTCCTGGACTGATACGAGGAACCGCTGAATTATCTGGTGATCCAAGAGGAGTTAATGGTGTCTGCTTGAGGAAAAAATCAGTTTACCTGACAACCTCAAGATAAAAAATCTAGAGATCCTCAAGTAGTTCAAAACCAGAACATTTACATTTGCAACAGAAAGACATAGTTTACAAACAATGAAGTAATGTCAAAAGTAATAACAATACAGGGCATTTCATGCACTGTAATGACACAGGCATATGTTATTAGAACTCAAATTGCAGGTGAACAGACTAAAGACTGATGGCCTAGCTGAGTGTGTCCAAAAAAGCAGGAGCAGAGATGACAGCATCCCCACTCACCACTGCCCCCTGGTGGTCAAACAGCCTTGTGACAGAAGCAACACAGCTGGCATTTTGACTAGTTCCACATAACAGGCCCTAATTCTCTGCTCCAGTTGAGATCTGTGAGCCTCATGTGAAATGATGACAGCAGTGATGGGTATATGGGTAGACACACAGGAAGTTATTGATGACAGCAGTGATGGGTATATGTGTAGACGCACAGTAAGTTATTGATGACAGCAGTGATGGGTATATGTGTAGACGCACAGGAGGTTATTGATGACAGCAGTGATGGGTATATGTGTAGACGCACAGGAGGTTATTGATGACAGCAGTGATGGGTATATGTGTAGATGCACAGGAGGTTATTGATGACAGCAGTGATGGGTATACATGTAGACGCACAGTAAGTTATTGATGACAGCAGTGATGGGTATACATGTAGACGCACAGTAAGTTATTGATGACAGCAGTGATGGGTATATGTGTAGACGCACAGTAAGTTATTGATGACAGCAGTGATGGGTATATGTGTAGACGCACAGGAGGTTATTGATGACAGCAGTGATGGGTATATGTGTAGACGCACATGAAGTTATTGATGACAGCAGTGATGGGTATATGTGTAGACGCACAGGAAGTTGGGACAATCACATGACCCCCAGTCTGGCCGTTCTCACTGCACTTACTCCAGAAGATAAAATGTGTCCAACAAAGCTCCACAAAAGTGGCTCAGATCTGATGTGACAAACATGTATTGGGATTGTCATCCATGCGTTTATTTCAAACAGACTGGGCTACAGTAATACTCTTTTCTACCGGCCTTCCGAAGAAAGTCAGTTGAGAAACAACAGCTAATTCAGAATTCTGCTGCTGAACTCTTATGGTCATCAGGGAAGAGACTGCACTGAACTCCTGTTCCAGCCTCACTGCACTGAACTCCTGTTCCAGCCTCACTGCACTGAACTCCTGTTCCAGCCTCACTGCACTGGTTCCCTGGATCATTTATAATTCTATTTCTAAGTCCTTCACCTGTATCAGAGCTCTTAATTGTTTAGCACCTAATTACATCACTGAGTCCCTGACATTTTATGTCCGTTCACGTGCCCTTACAGCCGATGTGTTAAATAGGCCAAAAGTCCCCAGAAAGGAAATTGGGGAAGCTGCCATTTTCCACTAGGCCCCTAAACTGTGGAGTCCCCCACCCAAGAGCATACAGAGGCAGACTCAGTGGGCACATTATCCACTAGGCCCCTAAACTGTGGAGTCCCCCACCCAAGATCATTACAGAGGCAGACTCAGTGGGCACATTATCCACTAGGCCCCTAAACTGTGGAGTCCCCCACCCAAGAGCATACAGAGGCAGACTCAGTGGGCACATTATCCACTAGGCCCCTAAACTGTGGAGTCCCCCACCCAAGAGCATACAGCGGCAGACTCAGTCGACATGTTCAAATGGCAACTGAAAATGTTCCTTTTCAATCTAGGTTGTTATTAGCAACTTCCTCTTTTTTTATTTGTAAATATTTATTTAATCCATTCTTTCAATTTTCTTGGATTGGTTTTATTATTTTACTCATTTGACCTTCCCTGTTTTATCCCCCTGGATTGTGTGGTTTATCTTTATTGTTTATTATTGTGTCTATTTACTACTAATTAAATGGTTTTGTTGCGTGCTGAGATGTAAAAGCACTTTGAGCAGCAACATTTGTATGTAAACTGCTATACAAATAAAATGTTATAATAATAATATAAATAATAATAATGATTATTATTATTATTACTTCAGTGTGTGCTGTGAACGTAAACTTCAAGGAAGTGGAACACTATGTGTCATAAAGATATCCATTATGTGTCATAAAAGTATCCATTATGTGTCATAAAGGTATCCATGGGCACCCTCAGTAACAGGGCAGAGGTGGAGGGACAGAACAGGGTCTCTGCTCAACAGGGGGTTTGAACACTGGTGTACCACATGGCCACCAGATTTAAATACATTTTCAATCTCTTCAAACTGAACGGTCAAACACCAAACAATTAAAAGGGCTTAATGCTGTGTGTGTTGAAACAGTTGCACAATAAGTGGAGTAGAGAGAGAAACATGAGACAAAGAGTAGCACGAAAAGAGGGGTGAGACCAATGCTGACGTGTGCCTGAGAGACACACCCTACCCTTCCTCACAGGGTTGCCATGGTGATGGGCATCCCATAAAACCAAGGCAATGGGTCACAGTCTCACAGATGACCAGACAGGGCAGGGGGTCCTCCACCTGCTGCGGAGTAATGACTGATCTCTGAACGCGCTGAATCTCTCTGCCACACAGCGTTGAGTAATGACTGATCTCTGAACACGCTGGATCTCTCTGCCACACAGCGTTGAGTAATGACTGATCTCTGAACACGCTGTATCTCTCTACCACACAGCTCTGACATGCATTACTGAACTGAAGACAGGAATGACACTGAGAGATAGTACAGATTGGTTTTGAACTCTTTTACATGTGATTGCATCGTACTCAGTCTGTTTTTGGCTTCATCTGAATCGCTGTCATTTAGTCAGCAGTGTGTGTTGTGGTAGCAGAGCTCACGGGGTGCTGTGTGACACGCTGTGTGTGTTTGTGACCTCTGGCAGATTCTGAACAGTGTGTGTTATGCTGATATACACACTGATGCTTAACATATAGAAATATGTGTATATCTGATTTTTAGTGTCTGATGTGTTATATGCGTGTGACAATGTCTGTATTTCTATCATCTGATGGGTAACCTGATGTTAAGGATTTATTAGTAAAATTATTTGTCTTGATTTTTGCCACATTATTTGCCATTATATTTGTCTTGATATTTTGTCAAGATGGATGGCACCAACTCGTCCAGCCAGCAGCTGCTCTTCGTCCACCAGCAGATGATCCAGGTGCAGTTGAATGAGGGAACCTTGACTAGGCTGGCAGTGGCCATCATCATGTCAGTGCTCTTCATCTGGATCAACTGCCTCCTGCTCTTCACGCTGAGCCGCAAGCAGGCCTTCAGGGAGACGCCTCGCTACGTGCTCTTCTCCCACATGCTCTGCAACGACTCCATCCAGCTGCTCTTCACCTCTCTCCTCTACATCCTCGTCATGTCTTACCTGCAGATCCCCAGAGCCGCCTGCTCCCTCGCCCTGTTCGTCTCCAGTGCCACCTTCTTCAACGCTCCGCTGAACCTGGCCCTCATGTCGCTGGAGCGCTACGTGGCCATATGCTTCCCGTTGCAACACGCCACCATTGCCACGCCCGCCGCCACTGCCGTCGGCATTCTCATCATATGGTTTCTAGGGGGCGTGAACGTGGTGATTGACATCCTGTATGCAGTCGCCAGAGATGGCAGTTTCTTCAGCGAGCGCATGTTCTGCACGCGCGAACGCATCTTCATGGCTCCGTGGCAGGCCGACGTGTTTCAGGGCTTTAATGCTTTCTACTTTGTCGCCGTGACGCTGATCATTGTCTTCACCTACATCAGTGTGATGGTTGTAGCTCGATCTGCCTCCAGTAATAAAGAATCGGCAAAGAAAGCCCACAGGACGCTCCTACTGCACCTCATCCAGCTGGGCCTGTGCCTTAACTCATTTCTTTATGGCATTATCGAGAGAGCCTTGGCTATGACCAGCAGCAGTCGTATGTTCATTGTCCTGCGCTACCTGAACTATCTCTTTGTTCTCATTCTGCCTCGGTGCCTGAGCCCCCTGATCTACGGCCTGAGAGACGATGCTGTTCGGCCCTTATTCCTCTACTATGTCAGGTGTGGAGCCCAAAAGGTCAAACCCTCTGTAACCGCACACTGAGAACATCATTTGGGTATCTGTGACATTCTACTGACCTCCTGGCTATTTGATTTGTTAGGGAGGACTGATCTTTGAAAATGTTTTAACACTAGTCCATTTCCAATCGATTTGAAAATATGATTTGTTTATAAAGCTGCCAGTTCCATCACACTCTGCTGCCTGTCTTCTCTGGTCAGCCAATCAGATGCTTCTCTCAGCTCAGACTGGTAAATAGGTCAATTAATAGAATGAATTTAGAAACACTGTTCATGACTTAAGAATGTATTAATCAAGTGCCTTGTATTAATAATTACCTAGTATGAATCATGTGCTTATGTAAGCAGGAAAATGGCTTTTCTGTGTGTGTGTAACTTAGATTATTAGGTGTTGACACCACTAAGTGATATATAAAGAGAAGGAACCTTTTGTCCATGTTTGGGTGAGCTCAGAGGTGATAAGGAACGAACTGTGCTTGTTCAAACCTGTGTAAAACTGACATCCATGCATTACAGAAAGCGCATTTGGGATGACACAAAAGGACTTTTAGTTGAGCGTGGCTATTCTTGCTGACATTAGAAACATTTATGAGAGTTTAGAGATTGATAAATATTAAGTATATAAACATTATAAACCTTGTGCGATGTTTGTGAAATTGCTTCACTTTCATCTTTGTGCTGTGAGTGAGTCCGATTGCAATTGTTACTGAATAAATATACTGATCTACAACTCTGGAGTCCTGAGATAACTTGAGTGAATTTTCACCTAACACATGAACTTGTGTACTTACTCCCTCGCTCACTTACTGACATTACAAACAGACTGTTCCCCGAGTATTGTGTAGATTATCGTACCCAAAACACAACATCACATATGTACACACCCAATCTGTTTTTCTCTGCATAATGTTACACTAACATTGCTTTTTTTAAACAATGTATTTATTGATTTTCAGTTTGCAAGTCACATCAAATTGAATAACAACAGAACAATACACAGCAAACATTTTCACCCTGTTCCCCCACCCATAATACTTAATATTATTACTAAATAATAGTTAAATTAAAAACAGATTAAGAAAATAAAAAGAAACATAAAAGTATAAAGTGTTTGTAACCCCCCCCCCCCCCCAGCAGCTTAGTTTGACGATGACCGTGCTGAGTAGTCCTTTACGGTGCCAGTGCGGTTAGTACGTTTATTTTATTTTATTCATTTATCTCTTGAAAATCTGTGTGTTTTTTTTTTTTACAAGTGTTTGTAAACCCCCCCCCCCCCTTTCTTTCCTACTGTGAGGCGCATTGTGTTACTTCCTTGTATGAAATGCGCCGTACAAATAAAGTTTGATTTGATTTGATTTGATGATATACTTTACAAACTGAATAATGGGTGTTTTTTGTTGTTGTTTTTCCTACTAGTCAATGTACATAATCAGTTAGTTGTCCTACTCCCCCAGAGCCTGTTCTTGCTGAAGCAAGTTACCAACATTAGTATTATGCCGTAAGAAGTACCTAGGTCCCCAGATATTATCAAAAACATTTGGTTTACGTCTAACAATATACATTATCTTTTCCATTGACATGTTTGAGGCCATTTCTTTAACACACATACCAATTCTTGGGCCATCAACACTTTTCCAATTAAGAGCAATTATACGTTTAGCTTGTAATATACACATATCTATGAATCTGAACTCTTTGCTTTGTAGAAGTGGTATGGTAGGATATAAACCAAGAATAAAAAGCTTGGGATTCAATGGTAATTTTTTTTATAAAATTTGATCAATCATATAAACAATATCTTGCCAGAAGGTTTTCACTTTCCCACATTCCCATATATAGTGAAACAGTGTCCCCCTTGCCTCATCACACTTAATACAGGTATCAGGAATATTATCATTAAACTTATGCAATTTCACAGGAGTTATATATGTACGCATCAGCCATTTATACTGTAGAAGTTTTAGGGTGCTGCTGACTGTCTGCCTCTGTGCCTCTTTACATTCCTCACTCCATTCTTCTAAAGATATTTCCTCCCCTATATCTTCATTCCATAATCTCAGTTTTGATTCTGATGATTCAATAGATCCAGACACAAACAAGTCATACAGAGTTGAAATTAAACCTTTATCATAACAGTATCTAGTGACTGCTACTTCTAATGCAGAAATGGTCAGTATATCTAATGAATGGTTTTGAGATGAAGAAATAAAACTCCTAAGCTGAAGATATCTGAAAAAATTATTATTTGGAATGTCATATTTGGTAGATATTTCCGCAAAATACATAAATACTTCATCCTTCTCCCTGTACATGTCTTGCACTTTCCTTAACCCCTTTTCAGCCTATAATTTAAATCCTCTATCCTTTAGCCCTGGTTCAAAGTTGGCATTACCCCAAATAGGACTGAAGCGTGAATGGGACAAATTTATATTCAAATATTTGCAAGTGTCGAACCAAACATCAATCATATTCAATATAATAGGGTTGTCTGTATTTTTCTTCAGATATTTACGGCCTGCTCAGTACAAGTACAGGTGCAATGGTAAACTCGGTTTAACAGAGCAGGATCCCAAATCAATCCAAGCAGGGGGATTTCCGGAAGAGACGTAAAACATGATCGACCGCAATTGAGCTGCCCAGTAATACCATTGGATATTTGCGCGTTTAAGGCCTCCTCGATCATATGGTAGATAAAGTAAAGATAGATGTAATCTGGGATGTTTCTTTTGCCAAATAAAGTTGGTAAACAGTTTCTTGATTCTTGTGAACAAGGATGAGGGAGGGGGTAGGGGGATATTCTGGAACAAATAAAGAAATTTGAGGAGTATATTAATTTTTAGAATATTAATCCTGCCCATCATTGAGATAGAGCGTTGGACATCCTTACCTATCAAAGAAATACCAGCTTCCAGAATTGGGTCATAGTTTAACTGAGCAATCTTATTCACCTCAGGGACAATTTTTATTCCCAAATATGTAAAATTATCTGTTGACTTGAAAGTAGAAGCATATATAGGACAATTTTTTTAAGTAGCATTATAGATGATTGAGTAATTAACTTTATAACCGGATATTTTGTTTCAATAAGAATTAGGAGCGCTGGGATAGATCTATGTAGATTTTTAATCATTAATATTACATCATCGGCGAAGAGCGCTATCCTATGTTCTAAATGACCCTCTCGAATTCCATAAATATCGCTATGTGACCTCACCGCTATAGCAAATGGTTCTATTGCAAGGATAAAAAGTAATGGCGATAAAGGGCTCCCTTGCGGGCAACTTCGACAGATGTTAAAAGGTTTAGAAACGTCTGCAGTAAGCCCTGTACAAAGCAATCTAACCCATTTAATGAATGTACCTCCAAAGCCAAATTGTTTTAACACCTCAAACAGATAGGGCCTTTCAACACGGTCGAAGGCCTTCTCTGCATCAAGTGAAAGTAAGGCCGTGTCTGTCGCCTCTCTCTGACTCTGTAAAATATTGAACACTCGTCTGACGTTATGAAAACCCTGTCTCCCTTGAATAAACCCATTTTGGTCTTCCCCGAGGTAGAAGGTCCTCCAATCTTCTTGCTGAAATTTTACAAAGTATTTTTGTGTCTGAATTTAGAAGGCTAATTGGACGCATATTTTCACATTTTGTATTTGGTTTCCCTGGCTTTGGAAGTAAAGTGATTAAGGCGCCCCTCATAGATGTGGGGAGAAGACCATTCTCAAAGGATTCCTGAAACATCTCCAAAAGGGGTGATATTAATTTGGTTTGACATTTTTTATAGATATCCATAGGGATGCCATCTGGGCCCGCCGATTTACCAGCCTTCATACAGCCAATCGCTTCTGCAATTTCCAATACAGTTACATTTTGATCTAATGCTTTACTTTCCTCTTCCGAAATTTTGGGAATATCAAGGTTGTCTTAGAATTGTGTCTGCGTGTCCAGATTAGGAGAACACTCAGAGCTGTATAATTTATCATAGAAGACTCTGAAGGTCTCATTAATCTCTGTCGGGTCCACTATAGTTCTACCACTTGGGACTTCAATACAATTAATAGATCTTTCTGTTTGTTGTTGTTTAATGCGCCATGCTAGAAGTTTTCCGGGCTTTTCCCCCTGATCATAGTAAGACTGTTTGAGTCTCATTAAATCAGCAGCTGCTTTGTTAGCTGCCCTAATAAAGGCATTGAAAGCCTCCCATCTTGTACTAGCAATTCAATTCAATTCAATTCAATTCAATTTTATTTATATAGCGCCATAACAATACAATTGTCTCTAGGCGCTTTACAGAGCCCAGAGCCTGAAACCCCCTTAGTGCAAGCACAATGGCAACACGGGCAAGAAAAAACTCCCTGTTAGTCAGGAAGGAACCTTAAGCAGAACCACGGCACATAAGGGGGAACCCATCTGCTTGAGGTCGGCCTGGTGGAGATAGGAAGGGGGGAAGGGGGGAGGGTTGTTTGGCAGAAGGGGAAGGGAAACAACAGGTGTTGTACATAGCCTGCATTTGGTAGATGTACATAATATATATACAGACATCCAGTGGTAAATACATGATACAGACAAGACCAGTTTAGTGGATATACACTGTGCTGATAGGGTTACTATTACAGGGGTAAGGGGAGTAGGAACAGAGAAACATGTCGATGGTGGCAATAATATATATTGTATATAAATGCTAGCATAGGGTATGAGGTAGAGTAAGTGTACGGCAGTGCGGTGGGTGAAATTGGTCGAGGGTTTCTGCAGGTAGACCGGGTGGAGAGACTACAGCAGCGTCCCATGGCGAAGATAGTCTAGATTAGGAGAGAAAGAAAAAGAACAGAGTGAGTGGGTTATTATAGGCATTAGCAATGTGATAAGAAAGGAGAGGGAGAGGGAGAGAGAGAGAGAGAGAGGCTGCCTGGCTGGGTGTATGGGGATTATATTTAATATTTAGTTGGCTGGCGACAGTCGCAATACGCGCCGTGTGCTGTACCCGGGATCTTCCGCACTCCTTCACGGTACAACATACGCTGTCTGTAGCCCAGTTATGTTGATTAGGGGGGTATTGCATGTGTTTTAGATGTGTTTAGCTATGCTGGCATTTAGCATTTAGTTTGGTTTGGCATTTAGTTTGGTTTAGCATTAGTTATGTTTAGTTATGCTGCCATTTAGCAATTAGTTTGGTTTGGTACATATGGAGATTTTAGTCGTAAGCTTTGTTAGGGTTGCAGGGTACAACATACGCTGTCTGTAGCCCAGTGATATACTTCTCTTCAGCAGGTGATGAGTTTGTTGACACAATTACTTGTGGCTATAGGATGCACTAAAGAGGAATGTCTTTAGTCTTGATTTGAATATAGGTAGGGTGTCTGCATCTCGGATGGAGGCAGGGAGATTGTTCCAGAGGAGGGGGGCTCCGTAGCTAAAGGCTCTGCCTCCTACTGTGGTTTTTGATATTCTTGGAATTACAAGGAGGCCTGCACTCTGGGAACGCAGCGGTCTTGGAGGGCAGTAGGGGACAACTAGTTCCTTAAGGTAGTTTGGAGCCAGGTCATTTAGGGCTTTGTATGTTAGCAGGAGTACTTTGAAATCAATTCTACTTTTGACAGGGAGCCAATGCAGAGAGGCAAGTACAGGTGAGATGTGCTCATATTTTTTTGTTCTGGTGAGTGTACGGGCAGCAGCGTTCTGTATAAGTTGGAGGCTCTTTATTGAGTTAATGCTGCATCCGGACAGGAGAGCATTGCAGTAATCTAGTCGGGAAGTAATAGATTAGTTAAAACAGATTAGTTTTTCTGCATCTTGGAGGGATAGGACTTTTCTAATTTTGGCAATATTGCGTAAATGAAAAAATGATGTCTTTGAGATCTGTTTTATGTGTGAGTCAAATAGGAGGTCTTGGTTGATAGTTACACCACTAGCAGAGGTGTGGGACTTGTTATATTCAAAATACAGGTCTATTTGTTTATCTAAGAAATCTATGAATGTGAATGTGGATCTGTTCTAGCTCCAATTTGTTTCAACATCTATACCTCTGATTTACCGACAACAAGCAGCAAAAAATACACCTATGCAGATGACATCGCACTCCTAACTACCGGAACTTCTTTTAGCTCACTAAGTGACACCTTAACAAATTATCTTACCAATCTGAACAAATACTTTATTAACTGGAGACTGAAAATGAATGAAACCAAAACTGTCAGCAGCAACTTCCATCTTGCCAACCGACTAGCCAACATCCAACTAGAAGTCAAATGTGCAGGAAATATTATCCCATTTGAAAAGTCACCAAAATACTTGGGTGTTACTCTGGATAGAAGCCTCACCTATAAACAACACCTCCAGCAAGTCAGAGCCAAGGTGGAAGCAAGAAACTGCCTCATTCACCGTCTCTGCGGAATCTCGTGGGGGAGCAAGTTTCCCTGTACTCCGAACTGCTACTCTAGCACTGGCCTACTCAACAGCACTGTGCACCTATTTGGTGCAAATCCACTCATACCACCAAGCTTGACATAGCCCTCAACAGCATGCGGATGGTTTCAGGATGTATAAGATCTACACCAACCTCATATCTACCAATCCTCAGTGGAATCCCACCACCAGCAATCCGCCGCGAAGCAGCCTGCCAAAACCTTGCACAGAGAGCTCAACGCAGAGCCAGCCACCTACTCCATCATGACATCAACTCAAACGACCCACCACCACACCTACCGTTGAGGGCACCAATCTCTGCAAGACTTCGGGGTCTGCTGCATGAGGCAAATGGTCAGCCACCTGGGTCGTGGACCATCACACAATGGACCAAACAGTGGGGCTCAGCCAACACCAAACTACATGGCTACATCGAAACACCGTCCACAAGGCCTACAGGACACACCCTCAACAGAAACTCCTGGGTACGACTAAACAGATGCCGAACAGGACATGGACGCTTCCGAGCCAATATGCACAGGATGAACCTATGTGATGCTCCAGACTGCCCCTGTGGGGCCCCAGAGCAAACTGCTGATCACATTATCAACGACTGCACCAAGTACCAGTGCCCTGGCCTTCAGGCACTGTCTACCCTAAACAGTGAAGCACTAGCATGGCTCGCGGACACAAGCTTAGTTATCTTACAGTATGAAATGTATTTTGAGACATACGAATATATACATATATATATATATGAATGTGGGATCCGTAAGCCATCCCGGTTGAAAACGCCATCTTGGGGGATCACTCACTAATTTAGTATCTTCATAAGTCAAGGATACAGCTGCGTGGTCAGAAAGGACTATACTACTATAATGACATTCGTCAATTTTGGAGGCAAGTAGTGCTGAAACTAAAAAGTAGTCTATGCGTGAGTGAGCTTTATAAGTGCTAGAATAGCAGGAATACTCTACTGTATTTGGTTTACTATGTCTCCAGATATCCAACAGATTTAATTCCTTCATAAAATGGTGTATCGTCTTTCTCGACTTATTGTGAGTATCATCTAAACCAGTCGACCTGTCTCTTGAAGAGTCTAACGTGCAATTAAAGTCACTAGCTATTATGTATTGTCCGGGGAGATTTGATGCAGTCAAAAATAAACTATCATAGAATTTAGGGTCATCTTCATTGGGACCATAGACATTTATCAGAGTTATGGTTTCAGATAATAACCTGCCCTGGACCATAATATATCTACCTGCAGAGTCCTTAACTACATTTTGTACCCGTAATGGGACAGATTTATGAATTAGTTTCATAACCCCTCTAGCATGAGTGGTGTAGGGAGCAGACAACGCTTGACCCTGCCATCTTCTTGCTATTTTGGAAACATCCTCACTCAACAGATGTGTTTCTTGTAAAAATCTTACTTTTGATTTCAAGGATTTTATCCTACTCATTACTTGTTTCACCTTTGTAGGTTTGTTCAGACCCTTACAATTCCACGAAGTAAATTTGATCTTACAGCTATCTGACATTAAATCCAATATGTATTAATCAGAGGTGTAAAGTAACGAATTACTTTTACTCACGTTACTGTAATTGAGTAGTTTTTTTGTGTACTTTGTAATTTTTAAGTAGTTTTTTAAATCGGTAATTTTACTTTTACTTAAGTAGATTTTGACTGAAGTATTGTACTTCGCTACATTGGAAATTACATCCGTTACTGAGTAAAAAAAAAAAACATAGTTCAAGGCAGGAATCGCGCACCACAATGCTCACTGCAGTGGTGGATGCTGCATAGAGTGGATGATGGAGTCGATGCAAGGCACCAGTACGGTGCCGAGTCACGAGAGATAGATATGGAGGAAGATGATAGTGCGGACTACCAACAAGCTGCGGACCACCAACAAGCTGAAGCACCGAACTTTCCGCCAGTTGAAATTAAAGAAGATGAAGAAAACCCGTGGCCACATCTCAGCAAGCAGTTTGCCTTCCAACGTAAAAGAGGCAACAGCTATATGCTGTGTAAACTGTGCCTAATCCGTCAGTCAGAACTTTCTGCTTATACAAATTAATCTTCAAATCTGCGCAAGCATGTGTTGGTAAGTACAGTATTTGTCCCTTTCCATTAGTAGTTCAGACAGCGTTTTTGTCATTTAGTTAGCTTTGCTCCATTAAGCAAAATATGCGTTTCATGGCACTAGTAGGTAGTAGCCTAATTTTGCCTAGCACTTGCAACCGACCTGAGTATGCTAACGTCGACAGCGGTCATCCAATAGACTAATAATACCATTCCTGTCTTCCATTCGTTTCAGGTCATAGAATTATTATGTTCAGTCTCTCATATTGTGTTAAAAACTGCAGATCAGTCATCAGCAATGAAATACACCACATAAACTGATATTAGGCTAATCATTTGGCTGCCTCCCATGCCTTGAAACAGAACAATGTGAATGCGCACACCATCGTTTTCAGACAGTTGGACAAGTCAATGTGTATGTCGTTATCTGCAATTCATCACGATGTTTAGTCAGATATTGATAACGATAAGTGGTGGCTTTGCAACGTGCACGTCTTTCATGTTCATGCTAAGGGGTCCCGGTTAGCAAGAATTGAGGATTATGAATTGTGATGCATGTAGAAATAGAAAATAATGCTATAATTCTGTATACTGTAGGTCTGTCATCTCAAGTAGCTATTTTTAGCTATTTCTGTGTTATGATGCACTCTTGAATCTTGATGGCAGCTCAATACTTAATTGTCAGAAATGTTGTTTGTCATTCTACAGGTCTAGTCTATGTCAGACAACACCTTGACCGGATGTTGGAGGCTGGAGCAAGTTGGACAACATTCATCAGATGAAGATGATTTATTTTCCTCAATGAAGTCCAGAAGGTACAGGGGAGTTAGAAGGGTACCTAGCCTGTGTCTCAGTCAATATGGATCTGCTGAACGCCTTTCAGAATATCAAAAAACTGTCCCTGAAACTCAATACTGGCCTACCTGCCTCGGCCGCCTGCGAGCGACTCTTCAGCTGTGCTGGATTGCTGTTCAATGCAAAGCTAGCCCGGATGAACTCTACTCATCTTGAAAATCAGCTGCTGCTCAAACTCAACAAGAAGTTTGTAGACTAATGCTCTAAAGGTGGACACAAGTAAAGTAACCCAAGTTTAAGTGGGGCAGCGGTATTTTAACTTTTTATTTTAGCTGTCATGTCTTGACATGTCCTCCCAAAAGTTCTTAAATGTTGTGTTGACATGTTTAATGTTTGACATGTTTAATGTCATTGCACTTATATTTCTAAAGATTCTCCTTTAATAAAAAATAACTAGTTTTTGTATTGGATTTATGACCCCTTGTCCTTTTTTGCACTATATAGGAGCGGCCCCCATCAAGTTGTTGAAAGTAACTAAGTAACTTTTACTTAAAGTACATTTTAAATGAACTACTTTTTACTTTTACTTGAGTAGATTTTTAGATGGGTAATTTTACTTGTACTTAAGTAAAATTTCATCAAAGTAATTGTACTTTTACTTGAGTACAACATTTCAGTACTTTTTACACCTCTGGTATTAATGTATCCTTAGGAACCGTTTTGGTAAAGTACATTGACAAACCACACCCGAAAATAAGAGAAGTAAAACAAAAAGCACCCACCCCCAACCCCATACGAACCTGAAGTCCATGCGCTCTGGACCTCCCATCCCACACTTTAAGCTAAAGATAAAGCGAGTTACTCTCAAACTTTTTCTTCCTTCTCTTAAGCTCTAACTAGCTTTCTCATTTTTCCTGAATACTAATCACACATAACATAAGTAATGTTACTATGAACTATGCAACATTTGCAACCTGTAACCTAGTCACTCGGCATGCTATAAAGTAAAACCGCCTGAACACATTTAACACAAACCTGGAACCCGCGCATGCAGGCTGGAAGACGGAGAAAAGAGAAAAAAGTTCTTAGCCTATCCACATCAAATCCGCGATGCGTTGTAGCCTACGTCCGATAGGCCTAAACCAATGTCAACTCTGTCCAGTGTGTGCTCCCAAGTTGACGATAAATGTCACTTCAACTGACCAGTGTTTGGGTGCTTGAACAGTGTCTCTCATCCAAGTTTAAGTCCATTGTCCACAACAGTACAGTTACAATTTTAACGTATGTTAGCTATAACAGCCTAAAGAAGTGATGCTCAGTCCTGTTCGTGTAAAAGGGATAGGCTAAACAAAAACGGACCAATAATAATAGTCTGATCGCGTCTCCTTTCGTGGGAATGGCTATAAAATAGTAGGGCTACTGCGTTACTTTCCTGTCGGAACCTTCTAACGTCGAGCCCGACTCAGTCCTTATTTCAAAGGGATTGGATAAATTGGTCCACTTCTGCCGGAGTTTGAAAGGTGTGGGATCTCTCTTCGTGTGTCACCAGAAGCCAGGCTGGAAAGATGATTTGGTGTTTGTGAATCCCCCTGTCTAGTAGCTTCTTTCGCACCTCATCGTAGTCGCGCTGCATCCTGTGCACACCAGCAGAGAGGTCCACATAAAAACGAACCGGCTTATTCTGGTACAAGACCTGTCCCTTGGTTCTCGCTGCCTTAGGTACCCGCTCCCTGTCCTTAAAGTTCAAGAACTTCCTGATTAAAGTCCTTTGATGAGCCGTGCGAGAGTCATTGTTTGGCGCCCATTCTATGAGCCCGCTCCACCACCAACCCCTCTCGTGGTTCCATGTTCAGAGCCTCCGGTATCCACTTGTCTAAAAAAGCTGTCTCTGTCTCTGTCTTCTCTGGTAGCCCCACCAGTCTTACGTTGTTTCGTCGACTTCTGCACTCTAAATCGTCAACTTTGTCGGCAAGGCTTTTGACTGTGCTTTCCAGTGTGCTAACTTTGGATGTTAGCTTGTTGACGTCATCCTCCACATCAGAGATCCGTTGTTCGGCATGCTCTATGCGGCCTGTGCAGTTCTGTATCTGTTTTTTACATCCGCAATTTTCTTATAAAGTCCACTTTTCAAGGACAGTATGGCTTTCATGATATCTTGATCGCTATTCTTGTCTGGATCTAATATTTCGTCGTCTGCTTCGTCAAGGTCGTACTCGTTAGTCATATTGTCAACCTGTATGTTGCTAGCCTCCTCGACCTCCAAATGTTCACCGTCTTGTCGTGATTTCTTTTTCTCTTTCTTTGCCTTTTCTTTAACATTTTTTCCTGACATTTTAATTCAGGGTACTCTTATACACATGTTGCGTGACTTTGGGCAATATTCTGATAAGTATTATATATATATATATAAATCTTTATTTCAGACGCCAAGTTCCATATAAAATAACAGACATACAACTATAAAAACAAGAGAAAAACAAGAAGATACATAATACAGTTCATTAAAAAGTATGAAGACTTTTGTGCCAATGTCGTCTTAATGTCGAAGTAAATCGATAGCAGCTCTTTAGAGGGTTGACCAGAGCCTCTACTATACAGTTCTCAGATTTGTCCAGTCGACACATGAAACCATACATCATTGTCTCAAGAGCGCCTCAGAGGTTGGTACGTGCTTAGACACAAACAACTGACTAGCACTATGCCACATGAAGCAGCAATCTAAAAGCATCATTGTAAGCTACTTTCAGTCTCTGTATGCTCCTTTTCCTGTATTTAGACCACAACTGAGCAGTGTACAATGGTGTTATGTAGGTTCTAAACAGGGAACATTTAACTGAGTCTGAGCACATAGAAAACTTCCTTAATAACATATTGGCCTGAGAATATATTTTACAGCGCTGTCGATATACATCTTTGTCATCTGTCCAATCATCAGAAATGACATGGCCCAGATATTTTATTTCCTCACAAACACCAAGGGAACTGCCTGATAAATAAAAGGTAGGGAAGGTTAATTTCCTGTCCTGATTACTTCTGACTATCATTATGTGGCTTTTCTTTGCATTATATTTTATATCATGATCTATGCCATATTGAGAGCACACCCTCAGCATCTGTTGCAGCCCAGCACTATATGGGCTGAGTAACACCAAATCATATGCGTACATCAGATGATTGACAATAGATTCACCTACAAGACAGCCTGTATTTGTCTTATTCAGCTGGATTGATAAGTCATCCATATAAACATTAAACAAAAAGGGAGATAAAATTCCTCCTTGTCGAACTCCGTTACCAACATAGAAAGGAGCTGATACAACATTGTCCCATTTAACATGAAAAGTTTGATTGGCATACCAGAACACCAAAATCCTCACAAGAGGTTTAGGGACCCCTCTCGCTAGCAGCTTCATAAACATTGTTTCATGACAAATTCTATCGAAAGCTTTGGAAGCATCAATGAAGCATAAAAATACAGATGAATTAAGACTTGTGTACCTAGAGACAATCTCCTTCAGAGCATAGATACAGAGATCAGTACCATGTTTTCTTTTAAACCCAAACTGATTGTCAGCAGTCAGAACATACATTTCCAATTTCATTAATAGAATTCTCTCAAACACTTTAGACAAGATACTGGCTAATGCAATGGGTCGATAGTTGTCTATGCTGTTCAGTTTACCAGCCTTATCTTTAAGAACAGGCACTAACAGTACTGACATAATAGAGTTCGGTAGAACACCATGAACCATAATTCCAGTAAGACACATGGCTAGTAATGGACTGAGTCTATAACTGGCATTTTTTAGATGCTCTGCAGAAATACAATCCATACCACAAGCTTTGTTGTTGTCTAGCATGTGGATGGAATCATAAATATCTACTGATCTAACTATCATGTCTGCAGAGAGACCTTTATATTCATTATCAATTCTAACGGTGTTACTTTTAACACAATTAAATAGTTTACTGTAGTGCTCACGCCATAGATCAGCAATCTTCTCTGGACAACTAACCCCCTCGATATCAGAAGGGAGGGGAGTTCTGTTATTATTTATGATCTTGACCTCCTTCCAGAAGTCAGTAAAATTGTTATTCTGCATCTTTCTGGCCAGCGAGTCTGCTCTCATTGTGTTTTCATTTTTCTTAATAAAACGAAGTGCATATTTAAATCTAGCATTTGTGAGTTTTTTGTTATCAAGCAACACTCCCTGTCTGGGTCTGCCTGCCTCTGACCAAAGTCTAAAGGCCTCTCTAGCAGCAGCATGTTGCTCAGACACAAACTCATTCCAGCCAGGCCGTATGTTAGGGACCTTACTCCTGTGATTAATAAAAGGTTCACTGGAAGCATAAAGACATTTGACAATATCATCATACATGGCACAGAGCTTTTCAGCATGATGTTTATCCTTGCAGTTCATATCCGTGCACATTAGGGCATCCCTAGGCAATTCAACATCACTGAGTAAGCTGTCAGCAACTGGTATGTGATCAGTGGTGGCTAGCCCATAACATATCTCTATACTTTCCAGTGAGTCATGAGCATCGGCTGTGGTCACAATATGGTCTAGCCAGGAAGTTGTGTGCCACGCTTCACTTACATAGGTAAAACTTGTATCAGGCAATAAAGCCTTACTTGATATAATTAATTTAGTTTCATTACAGAACTGCTGCAGATGTTGTGCGAATAAAGACTTATCTGACATGTCAGCATTAAAATCACCCATGATAAAGACACAAGATGAGCTGTTGTCCTCTATGAAGGACTGAATAAAAGCCAACCTGTTCAGAAATTCATCCTCATGGTCATAGTATTCATATGGTGTGTACACATTTAAAATAGTAAATTTCTTTTCATTATAATTAAACTCCAACCCGATAGCCCAGTCAACATTAAGACGCACCACTTTCACCATTGGGTCATATTTTATGTTCCACAGTATAGCTACCCCACCAGCTATCCTCCCACGAACGATTCTCATGCTGAGATTGGTAGTGGACTCTCCAGCACCATGAAAGTTCTTGTGTAGGGTGTTCAATTTGTCCAGATCTTGCTTGGCCATCCAGGTTTCTTGAAGGCGGACAATGTCACTCTCGTCCAGCAATGTGTCCACCACCAAACGTCTTGATCTATCAGCAGCAGTATGTCCTACTCGGAGGCCACGAGCGTTGTAGGATACGACCCGCATTAATGATCTTCCACGGACCCATCAGGGCAGCTGGCCGGTGTGTCTGTCTTCCTGGTCTCTGCAGATAGGCCTCCGACATTCACCCCAGCATCATGACTAAGCTGAAGCTCTGTACCCTGAGAGCGGGGGGTTGGCTCTGGTCTAGACGAGCCTCCTACTGCTCCTTTAAAGCGACGAGGCTCATAGTAGCGTCGGACAAAGGCCCCTGAAGGCCAGAGCAGGGGGTCATACATCTCTGCCACATCATTACATTCGGCGGTGACACAAAAGGAGCTAAATCTGCTCTGTGTCATCTCAATTTTTCGACACTTCACCTCCCGTTTCAGTTTCTCTTTTAAATAGTCACAGAGAGTGCTGGCAGCCAAATTGAGATCAAACTTAGTTGCGAATACACTCACCATCTTTGTTTTGACAGCCACTATGTTGCTGACCACACCAGTCCCGATTATGCCGGTTTTCTTTCTCTCATGCCTCGCTGGAGTTTTCACAGTGCGAGGTGTAGGGTGTCGATGGGCAGAGGTCTCAGGTAGCTGCTTCAGTCGACGTCCATCCCTCACCACCTTGCTCCATGCAGGGGACTGTGCTTGTCTCTGGGCTATATCCACGGTTTGGGCTGGTTGACTGCTGTCGGTCTCACTGGTCGTCGGTAGTGGTCTGCCATTAGCCCTGGAGGAGGTTGGTTCAGGGCCTAGAGGCTTCCCCGCCACAGTCAAAGGGCCCACCAAGGGATCCAGTGAGTTTGCCGCAGCAGAGAGGCAGGTAGTTGAGGCCAAAGCGCCCAGGCCTGGTGGCTTCTCCACAGCAGTCAGACGTTCGTCAAGGGTTGCAGAAACCACCCGCAATGTTTCACTGGCTGCTACCTGAAAGTTAACTGTTCTTTTTAGGTAGTCAATATCAGCGTTTATTTGCTGCATTTTGCCGAGAAGTGCTAACACGTCCATGTTGTTATATGAAACAGCAGGTAGTTCATCCAGGAAATGTGACACAAATCTTGGTATATCTTCACCACATTCATTGAGCACTTGGAGGCACATTTTGACATTGTTAATGTCCTTCTTTTGTCCTCTATGCGCTACCCAGCGTATGCTGTTTGGGAAGAGTTCTGACAACACAGTCTTAGAAGCTTCAATCCTTTCAGAACTGAAGCTGCTTGTAGCAAGCAAAACAATGTCATCGTGACTCAAAGTTCGCAGTTTAATCACAATAAAATTCAAAAGTTCATCCTCAACTATGACTTTACCGTCTTTGGTATGGTAAATCTCCGGTTTAATCCGAGAAAACTCTTGAAGAGACTCTCCTGCACAATGCCGTGTTACTCCGGCGGCCATGTTTTTTCCGGCGGCCATCTTCGTATTGTAGGATTAAATTACATTCCAGCAGTAGAGCTTAATATTCGCGACCTCCTAGCACCTCGCCATAACCGGAAGTCCCCTACACTAACATTGTTGATTCCTCTTCTACTTGTTTGGTAATAAAGTTTAATTCTAACACATTCACGGTGGTCCTGATGTGTCCTAGCTTTCAAGCACAACAGGTCATCGCAGTCTTCCACTACTATTATAGGTTTAGGCCAATCAGTGCAGGGTTTGGTTATAACAGGTCATCGCAGTCTTCCACTACCATTACAGGTTTAGGCCAATCAGTGCAGGGTTTGGTTACACCAGGTCATTGCAGTCTTCCACTACTATTATAGGCCAATCAGTGCAGGGTTTGGTTACTCTGGTCAGCAGTCATGTGGCATTTGCAGTAGGGATGCACCGATACCAGTATCGGTATCGGTGCCGATACTTCGTTAAAATACTCGTACTCGTATTCGTTTTTGAATTGCCGATACCAAGCACCGATACCACTCATCAGTATTTCACTGCATCAAACTGGCTGGGCTATGCTGACACAAATGTGATTTATTGTCCTACCTGTCCTACCACTCTCTGCCAGACTAGTAAATAGCTTATTTGCCGTCTTGTGTTGCATTTGCTTGATGTTTGACTGTGTTAGGAAAGTTTGTCATAGTGTCAAAGTATTTCAGTATACAGGTTTCGCTAAATTTAGCTGCTAGCATCTCGTTAGCGATTAGCAATTCCGATGTGCTGCCTTAACGGCGATTTGGGCTCATTTTAAGATAAATGACGACGACAGGAGTAAGGCACAGTGTAAGAGCTGCACTGCTACGGTGTCGAGGGGCGGAAAGGAAAGTACTTTGTTTAACACAAGCAATTTGATTAAACATCTGAAGACGCACCATAGTGCTAAGTACACAGAGTTCACTGATGCTAGTGGCACAAGACCGAAGCAACCAATCTTAACTGACGTCTTGCAAAAGAAAAAAACGCGCACGCACACAGAGAGAGAGAGAGGTAGAGAGAAAGACTGTGCCACATAGGTCAAGTGATTGTTTGTGTACTTGAGCAGGAGATTCTTCTGATCCTTTTGTAACTGAAATGTGCTCTTGTGCTAATCCAGTAATAGTTCTGTTCACTTTTTGTTAAGCAGACTGTGTTGTTAACTATGCAGCCAATTGAATTGCCTTTATCTGGTTATATTTGCATTTTGTCTAATGTGATGATATTGTCTGTTTAAAGGCTTTTTTTGTGTGTTAAAACCAGAAAGCTCTGTTTATTTTTGGCTTGGGATAGCCTTCTGTTAATTTTGTACTATAGGCTTGACATAATATGCAGAGGATAAAATAAAATCTGCCTCCAAATGAATTGCACTTTCATGGAGACCAAATCTAAGAAGTATCGGTATCGGTACTCGGTATCGGCAAGTACACAAATAAAAATACTCGTACTCGTATCGGTTTGTAAAAAAGTGGTATCGGTGCATCCCTAATTTGCAGCACATGTGATTGGTTCTAATGGCGTTCTTTGTGTAGCTGGAAGGTTAACAAGTTATTTTGGTTCAATCCAGTGTCGCCAAGCTGCGTCTCTGCTGAAGGTCATGAGTCCTCTAGCAGGACAGGGACCAAAAGCACACATCTAAATGAGTCCTCTAGCAGGACAGGGACCCAAAGCACATATCTAAATAAAGTGGTGGAATGTAACGAAGTATTTTTACTTCGTTACTGTACTTAAGTACATTTTTACGTATCTTTACTTTACTTAAGTAAAAATAATAATGCATACTTTTTACTTTTACTCCATTACATTTTTTAGCTATTATCTATACTTTTACTCCGCTACATTTCTACAATATGTGTTGTTACTCGTTACATTTTATGAACACAGTTTTGCCAAAATGTTGCCTACACAAAACTATGGATTGAATTGCTGTTTTGGAAGTTTAAACCAATCAGGTGGCTCTATCAACTCCAATGATATCAGAGTGCGCGTCTGGCAGCAGCACTAGCGGTAGCTTTGCCTGTTATACCTGAACATTCAACAGACAGCCTGACTACTGCCTATTCAACATGGATCCAGAGTCGGCCTGAACTGAGCCCTCTGATATGAGCCACCCTTGGCCCTATTTAAAAGATATGTTCGAGTTCAAAGGCCCCAAGAATGACTCCTGGAGGTTTCAATGCGTTTCCTGTCTCCCTCAAAAAAAGGAGTTGCTAGCCTTCAATAATTCGCCCTCAAATTTAAAGTACCATATCGAGGTAAGCAGAGTGATTGCTATGCTAAGTTAATGTCCCTGACTTTTGAATATTGATATATGTATTTAATTCGTTTACTGACATGATATTATAATGTTATCTAGCGAAATGCATGTTGACATACAGCAATAGCATCAAAAAACATGATTGTATCTTCATTATATATTTAACGTATTGGTAGGATAAAGCTGGTAGGTTAGCTATGTCAAGCTAGCGTGCCTTGTTCTGTCCAGTTTTACAATTACATTTGTTTTTCATGTTATACTTTTTACTTTTACTTAAGTAGGATTGTTGATGTAGTACTTTTACTTTTACTTTTATTTTCCTGGGTACTTGTACTTTTTCTTAAGTACTAAACTTCAGTACTTCCTCCAACAATACTAATTAATAAAATTAGCTTACGCGGTTCTAGTGATACCTGAGTTTACCGGTGGTGATACTGAGAACTATCCCCCTGCCGGGTGGGCCCACAGTAGATCGGCCCTCTGAGCTTGGTTCCACATCATGTCCAGCAGGCCAGCCTTAAGTGTCCACAGCTGGGGACTTCTCACTCACACACACACTCACTCACACACACACACACAGTGCTCAGAAGAAATTGAGATTGGCTAGCTATGTTAGTGCCCACTCAGATGAAGAGCAGGGTGAGAGGGACTGAGAACAGAGACATTCTCGCACTCAGACAAACAACATGTTTATTTAACAAACATTCTACTTTGGGTCTGTCTGTGTCACACAAATGGTCTGGAGCACCATCTCAAGTAGTTTCTGTACCACAGAAATGATATTGCTAACACCCATATTCAGACTGAACTGATAATAATCAAGTGATGGAAAGCTTCATCATGGTAAACTCATCAGATTGCACAACAAGAAAGATGAACACTGCTTGCTGTTGCTGCTGTAAGGATCCATGTTTCAGACCAAACACAGAACTGGGAGAAGGCAAAGATTTCTGTTCGTCTCACTGTGCTTTGTTGAAATAATATATTTTATCAGAGGACGCTTGATAGGTGAAAATTCACCCTAGTTACCTCAGGACTCCGGAGCTGCATGTAAGTATATTTATTAGACAAACAACTATTGTAATCGGGCTCACTCCCAGCACAAGGCTGAAAGTGAAGCAATGATAAACACATCGCACAAGGTTTATATAGACAGAAGTTGAGCGTTCAGCAGGGATAACCACGTGGTGGATTTCTGACGTCCGAGGCAAGGATGGAAGTTTTGCAAGGTCGGAAGAAGCACAGTTCGACCCTTCTTAGACCCTCTGGTCTAAACATGCTCTTGTACATATACAGACTAAGTGGCACCTAATAATCTAAGTTACACACACGCAGAAACACAGAAAAGCCATGTTCCTGCTTACATAAGTACATGATTCATATAAGGTAATTAGTAATACAAGGTACTTGATTATTATATTCTTAAGTCATTAACAGTGTTTGGAAATTATCTCTGTGACAGAGCGCATGGCGACTGTCACGTGAAGCGGTAGTTTCCCCGCAGATCATGATCAAGGATTATAAAATACGTTCTGATGGACAGAAATATGAACGTTGTATTATGTGATTATATGGTGTGGTGTGCTTAGGTAGGATGCTATGGGTGATTTAACCCTGTATGGGGTTTCTGTGTGCAATGATCAGTTTAGACAAGATGGTTAGCTGCGGACTCACCTGTTGCCTGTTTTCCGGGAACGTGGGAAGCAAACGGGGATTCAGGGCTGAGAAGCATTATCTGGGTTTGTTACGCGCGCCGCTATGGAAGCGCTCATTGAGGCAGGGGTGTTTCTAGTGTGTTGAAATAATGTCTTGATAAAGTGTGTAATGACAAAGGTAGTAATATAACATGCATGTACATATGTAATGGGTGATGCCAGTATGCGTGTAAGGAGATAATACTGTGTGCAATGGTTAATTGATTAATGCGTGTCAATGGTAACGGCCAACGGTAACGGTAACGGGTAACGGTTTAAATACGTGCCGCACAGCTCAGTTCGGGAGAGGTTGCTGACGTGAGCAGACCTAAGTGGATGGTTGCGGTAAATAGGCCGCAACATGAACCACGAAAAGTCCTTTAGAAAACGAATCCCGCTCCACAGGCGCGCATCTACACAATCTTTAGCTCATAAAAAAGAACGAGTCGTGCTTAGCTACCAAAAAAAAGTTCGTCGCTGACTTTCCAGTCAATTTTTGGTGCGTCTATGTTTTATGCCGAACTAGTTTCTTCAGAGCGCACAAGGATCTTGGTCGCGAGTGCTGGCACTTTTCGACACGTGATCATGCTACACCAATAAGGTAGCTGCTTTTTGTCAACAGAGTTGCAAGATGGCGTCCACCATGCCTTCGTCGTGCAGTACGGAAGACGAAGAAAATACACCGGAATGTCTTAATAAATCAAAAAACAAACATTGTTTTATGCATATTACTTCAGTCAAGCACGAGGAGGTACATTATTTCACCACTACACGATGGAATACATACAGGACAAGCCTACAAACGTGGCTCGGGTTGGAGGGTGAGTCTCGAGACATGGCTGAGAACTTCAAACACTGTGTTGATGTGGAGTTTGAAAATATTCCCGAGGATGCATGGGCCAGCTGAGGAAGGCCTTAATTGAACTGGTGAAAGCCAATGAAGGCCTTGATGCTTCAAACTACAGGTAACTGCAATGCATTTTTCTCTCAAGTCTTATTATTTGTCATGTGCAAGTCCAGCTTTACACAACATGTGTGTGACAGGCCTGATAAACTGTTTTTAAGTCTTGCTGTTTGCACAGACATGTACCAGTTGGCAACAAGGAGAATAGCTGGTGTGTGTGTGTGTGTGTGTGCGTGTGCGCGTGTGTGCGTGCGTGCGTGCGTGCGTGTGGTGTGGTTAGTGATGTTGTGTGCCTTTCTTGGGCATCTTTGGTGTTAAATGTGCTGTATGGCAGATAGGTTCTAGCCTGTTATGTCTTGTACCACCTCCACCACTCTCTGCTTTTCATGATACTCCTGTGACTCTTAATTGTCACTGTTTTGTTGTGTTGCAGACAGGATATGTTGAAGAAGAGGCTGACTCGTGATTTCCCCCATCAGTATCAAAAACCTAGAACGGTCACGTAGAGCTGATGCAGGGTCACAACGCATACAAATCTTAGACCCGGATCAGAGGACCCCAACCCAATGGAAAAAGTTTCTCTCAGAAGGAACAAATAAGGAAGCACTTGCCGAATTCCTGTATGTTGCATGGAAAAATGCAGACCTTACAATAGTGGGCAAAAACCTCTGCTTGTACATCGCACATACAAATCAATGTCACTGTGTGACTGTTAAGGAGAGTGTACAGTCTGTTCGTGTTGTTGAAGACCTGTTGTTGTTTTTACATGCACAACATGCTGCACGGGAGCATAAAGCTGTCATTATCAAGAGCTCTGACACTGATGTGGCAGTCATTGCTGTAAGTGTGTAGACAGATTTGCCATGCAGTTTATATGTTTTCACAGGGACTGGCAACAGGACACGTATCATTGACATTACCAAGGTGTCATCAGCAAACAAAATATAAGTGCTCCATCACCTGCTGAATGTGGTTGGCAAATAGAGGATGGGACCTTGCACCTGGATGACCAGAAATCCGGCCCCTGACAGTGGTTTGCATGTGATACACTGCGGCTGCAAAGGTGCCTGTGAGACAGGAAGATGTTCCTGTTTTTCTGCAGGACTGTGTTACAGACTTATGTCGTTGCTGTAATTGTGCCAACACAAAAGAAACTGAGGAACTGGAAGATAACTCTCCTGACACTGACAGTGAGGACTGAGTGTCCTTAATCTGTTATTTCTTATTTAGTTTTGTACAGTTTTATATATCATATTTCATATTTTTCATAAAGATTGTTTTTATGGTTCATCAGTGTTGTTTTCATTTGTGGAAGAATGAATGAATGAATGAATGAACGAACGAACGAACAAATGGTCATTGGTATAAGTACAATTACTGCCTTTTATTGATACAAGGAAGGAGGTTTATTTGTCACATACATAGAAATACTAACGTAAAGCATGTAGTCATTGTGTGTGTTCAGGATACGGAATGCTTGAGGAAAGAAGCTCCTCCTCAGTCTCTCTGTTCTGGTCTTGTAGCAGCAGAGACGTTTGCCTGACCTCAGTGTTTTGAAAAGTCCATGGTCAGGATGTTAGGAGTCCTTTACAATACTTTGGGCCCTGGTACGTAGTCTTCTCTTGTAGGTCTCCTGCAGAATAGGGAGAGGTGCTCTGATGATGCGGCACTGCAGTCACAGGCTGTACAGTTCCCATACCAAGTGATGATGCTGTCAGGACACACAGCTGATGGGTGCTGATGCTATGAACTTCCTCAGCTGACGTAGGAAGTACAGTCTTTGCCTTGATTTCTTCAGTGTGTGCTGGGTGTTCACAGTCCATGTTAGATCGTCAGTAAGGTGTATTCCCAGGTATGTCAAACTTGATCTAAATGACTTAACATAAGCATAACATTATCGTATATTTGCCTCATTGTTCTTATGGGACGCGGCTATGTATACAGCACTATTTAGAACCCATTTAGCCCACTTTTGAGGATGTTCGGGTGTTTTCCTCTTTATCGGTAACGTTGAATCTAACCACGGGAGCCGCCATCTTGCCATTCTGTTGACAAAAAGCAGCTACCTCATTGGTGTAGAACGATCACGTGTCGAAAAGTGCCAGCACTCGCGACCAAGATCCTTGTGCGCTCTGAAGAAACTAGTTCGGCATAAAACATAGACGCACCAAAAATTGACTGGAAAGTCAGCGACGAACTTTTTTTTGGTAGCTAAGCACGACTCGTTCTTTTTTATGAGCTAAAGATTGTGTAGATGCGCGCCTGTGGAGCGGGTTGAAACGAAAACAGTGTTCATGTTGCGGCCTAAAACCAAGGAGAATAGCTAGCTTGGGCATTGTCCCAGTGTTTGTTTTATTTTACATTCGTTTGTTTGTTTGTTTGTTTGTTTGTATTGTCTGTTTTAACCCACTGGTAGTACTGGAAGAAAATTAAAGAAAACCTTTTTTTGGAAGTACTGTTGTGCCTGTCATCCATCCCTGAAGTCTGACCAGTAGGCTGACCTATAGGCTCATCTGTCGTGGAAAATTCTAAAAGTTTCCCAAGAAACTTCTCAAGGCAAACGGGTATGAAAATACTGAACGGTTTATTTCAGAGTAGTTAACTGCTGCTCAGCTGGTCCATGGAGCATCTCAAAACTCTAAGCTTAAGGCAAGAGCTATCAGGCAGACTAACTCAGGACAAAGTTCCCGAGCCCTTTTTATAGATCTAGCCACCTCTCTTCTTCCCTGTGCCCCTGTTTAGAATCAGAATTAACCACATCATGAGATCTGCAGCACCACACTGAGGCCAGATGTGGTGCTGTGGGCCAAGACGGAGAGATCTGCGCTGCTTGTGGAGCTGACTGTGCCATGGGAGGAGGGGATGGAGGGAGCCCACGAAAGGAAGAGGGCAAAGTACTCTGACCTGGTTGCAGAGTGCAGGGAGAGCGGTTGGAGTACACGACTCTTTCCAGTGGAGGTTGGCACGAGGGGGTTTGTGGGAAGCTCAATGACTCGCCTACTTAAAGAGCTAGGGCTGAGGGGCAAGGAGCTACACAAAGCCACCAGAGAGCTGTCTGAGAAAGCAGAGAAGGCAAGTTTTTGGCTTTGGTTAAGGAGGCGGGACAAGGCATGGGGAGCGAGCAACTCCTGAGAAAGGCTAGCTGCGGGGGGTGACTGGGAGACGTCCCTGTTCACTGCCCCGCCACCAGGAGATGTTCCGGGATAAGGGGCAAAACATCTGTGAAAGGTGGTCCCCGGCTGATGAGGCCTAGAGCCTAGCAGGTTTTACCACCTACCTGTTCACACTAATGACCATTTGTTACATCTATTTTTAACAGCCTGCATACTGCACCATTTCCTGTGATAACAGGTGTCTCGCCTTTTTAGGTATTGAGTCTGGAGACTGCCTATCTCGTTGCCTCTTGTTGTGTCTTAGAGAAACCTGTGACCCCGTCATGGCCTCTCAGAAGCGCCTAAGACAAGCCTGTGACCCCGTGCATGGTTGCTGACACACCACTGAGGGCAGCGATGCTGATCCCAGCTGAACTGCTGCACTGCTGCTAGCAGGGGGGTCGTCAGTGGCGGACTCCGTGGGCTGGCGACTAGTTGACGGGCTAGTTAAAAAGCCAAAATAATCTAATCTAATTTTACATTGTACAGTGTCTATTTCTCGGTAACTTTTAAAAAATCTAAGCAAAAAAAAGTCAAACAAACAACTTTTAGGTACAAATAGCCATTTACCATCTACAGAGTTTGGTCCGGCATCTTTTTTTTTTGAGCTTCGCGCTCTTTAAACGTGAGCATAAACGCGATCTGATTGGCTAGTACCTGTGCTGTCAGTTATGCATGACTAGTTGACGGGCTAGTTAAAAAGCCAAAATAATCTAATTTGGGCAGCTTTGCCACCTTCTCCTCCTGTTCTTTTCTCTCTTGCCTTTTTCTACTTCCACTCTTATGCTCAAAAGGCATTGTTTCAAGTAAAGTTGTGCTGTGCTCAATGAACTAGGTTGTCGTGACCTTCGAATTGGTTTAACTATAGCGTATTGTATCATATGATCAAATAGAGACTTGACATTGGACAACAACATACATATTACCCAGCAATCATCATTGCTAATCACAAAAATACCAAAGAAAATAAGGATTTATTAATTTCATTGAATAGTCTTTTGACAAAAAATAATACAAACCATGACTGAGATAAGTTTGCCTTTTCAAGAGTATATATAGCATCAGACACTGCAAATATTTTGATAATAGTTCGTCTTTGAACACAAGCATATCTGAGAGGCGAAAATTTGATGCAGTATTTGGTGGGCCCGTCGAGAGACATATATATATCTTTGGGCCCGGCTACAGGCCCCCGACACCCCACGGGCCCAGGTGCAGCCGCACCTGCTGCACCTCCTATAGTTACGCCCCTGTATCTCTGCCACGTGGTTTATCAGAAAAGGCCCTTCTGCCGTGTGGCAGCCTTCTCATCTAACTGCTACTTCTATCTGTTGAGATGTCCATGTTCCAGTACCAGCAATACACACATTATTCAACAATATAGTCATAAGTAAAAATACAACAGATGCCTACAATCTGTTATGACGAAAACTCCTCTGACTCTTTAATAACTGGTTTCTTCTAGAAATAGTGTCGCTCAGGATATTGCTTTCTATATTTTGGCATATTCCACGGACACAGCCTGTTACTAGTTCTGGAGAATAGCTCAGAAGCTACAGTGCTGCCACGGGGCATACCAGCATGTTAGACCAAACTAGTTCAGGGACCGAGTACCAGGCTGCTCCGTGATCTCAGTGTAACCATTCAGTCCAGTGCAGAGGCTAGACGGCAATCCACCACTGTAAAATACAATATAACAGTTCAATCCACCGCTGTATAATACAATATAACAGTTCAACCTACCGCTGTATAATACAATATAACAGCTCTGGTGCAGCATGTCCAACCCAGGTGATTAGCCAGGTACCTCAAGACTTACATCACTGCTTTTTTGGTTTGAAATTATTCCTAGCCAGTCGTTGCCTAGTAATACTTCTCTTGTTAATAATTTCTTGAGAGGCCACAGTGGATTAGAGATTCACAATTTATTTGTAAGGTGAGAATTCAAACAAGGTTAAAGTGAATAATCTAAAAGTGAAAGTACACATTCAAACAAGGCTAAGGTGAATAATCTAAAGTTACAAATACATACATAGAGAGAAGACATGAAACATCCAAACATTCAGAGAGTATGAACATATCTGGTTGCTCAGAGGATGATGGCTACACAATATTCAAAGTCCTTTGACTTTCTCCCCCTTAAAGACCCAGTTAATTTAGTCTGGTGTAATAATATACATGTGCAACTTAGTGCTCTACACTTCTTACTTCTACCTTCAGGACCGGTTGGTACTCGTCTGTCATTTCGGACGTAATGGTAACATAACCATCTTTGTAAACCAGAGGAGGGGCACTAGCTGTACCTCTGATAAACCCTTTGTTGTGTTGATAGTACATTTCTTTATAGAGGCAATTATTGCCAGTTCTATGATTGCCAAAGATTCCCACTGCATGCCAGTTATAGTAAAGGTTATAATCATAAGGAACTGAGAACATGACGGCCATTTTCGTATCATCTTTTCCTGTAGATTCATTCTTCATTCTGTAGGTGAAGACTCCAACAGATCCACACGCTGCACTGGGAGTCTTGGCAAACACAGCATTCCCAGATTCAGACGGGGAGATTGTTGATGGCAAACAAGTGTCACAGCGTCCACTGATGAGGTGCACACTGGTCAGAGAAACAATAGAAACATTCAGGTGGGTAACAGGTTCATTTTGGAGCAAAAACAAGGAAATGTTTAGCTTGGATTAGCACAGACTGCAAACAGGGCGAAACTTCTAGCATCCATCAAAAGGTAAAAATCCCCTCCAACACCTATTCCAACAAAACTGATATCAATCTTCTTATCTGACTCTGGTGAGGCTACAGGAAAAAAAGATTTCACGTCTTTTCCCCATATATTCCTTTAAAGTGATAGTACAAATAGAACAAATAGTATGTAGTCACCAGAAGTCATGCAGAGTGTAGTTGCTCTCATTTTTAATCTCAACGGTGCACTGGCAATGTGCGTTTCCCATGATGTCTGCAACCCATGAAAGGAAGAGCATAGAGAAAAAGACACGGAGAAAGAACCAGATTTACATTAAAGATTAAATGAGTTCATCATTTCATCAGTTCAACTCATAAATGAGTTCATCAAACATCTTGTAATCCTGTTAAAACCAACAAAAAGATATTACAGTTTTTCTCAATTGTTTACACACAAAAACTGAAACTTATGATGACCACAACCTGTAACTCATGTGCCAACTCCCTAAACCAATTCTGCTGAAATATAAACACATTTCCTGCTTTAGGAACCACACTTTCTTTAAAACACTTGATTTCCACCCACATCCTGGCAGGTCAGAGAGAGGCACGGGCGCTCTCTCAGAGAGAGAGGGAGCCCGGGCCTACTCCCAGCCTGCAGCACATATAAACACATTTCCTGCTTTAGACCCAGCTTTCAATTCTAAACCACGCTTTCTTCAAAACACAACCCTCTCTACATTGCACACTTCATCAATGCCAAAACCTCCTTGTGTTACACTGCTATTCAAATGGCAAAACTTCCATTTCCAAGGCTGTTGTGCAATTTGAAATCAAAGGATCAACTTAATCTAATGCTCACACCTTCTTTGCACAGCAAGAGTCATCTCTGGCGAATGGGTTAACTATTTCTCATTGCTTTCACACAATTTTCTTTGAGTTTTAACACACTTTTCAAAACAGTTAACACACTTCTCAGAGAGAGACACGAAACCTAATTGAATAACCATGTCAACACATTGCAGACACTTAGTGGCAGCCTACTGAAACTGCTCTCTATATTCTAAATACCGTCAGCACCTGTGTGAACTCTCTGTGCACAACTAATGAAGTAGTTCTCAACCTCTAAAAGAGGTCAATAGATTGAAGTTGATACCAAGCATGGATCGAGGAGGCCGCCACCAACACCCCCTGCAAGGACTAGGACGAGGACAAGGAAGAGGCCGTGGTAGAGGTAGAGGGGCCCCTGTCAGGGGACATGGCATTCGTGTAAGATGCTCTAATGAAATTAGGGCAACAGTCATTGAGCTCACTCAGACGTGTGCGCTGCAATGCGTTGATCAACGGATGAGGGAGGAGGAGTCTTGCGCAGGGGGTTGTGTTGATAACGGAGACGTTATAGTGATATTGACAAGTCAACAAACCAATCACGCCACTAGCAAGCTGTTTACCTTGTGAGTAGTAGCATGCTAACATTAGATAGGTGGCTCAGACACCTTGCAAATCCCCTCAGATGTATTTTTCAGTTACAATAACGAGGTTTTTACATTGTACAGTGTCTATTTCTCGGTAACTTTAAAAAAATCTAAGCAAAAAAAAGTCAAACAATCAACTTTTAGGTACAAATAGCCATTTACCATCTACGGAGTTTGGTCCGGCATCTTTTTTTTTTTAGCTTCGCGCTCTTTAGACGTGAGCATAAACGCGATCTGATTGGCTAGCACCTGTGCTGTCAGTTATGCATGAAAGGCAATTTGATTGGCTGACGCATGCGTTGCCTCTCGAAAAGTTGAAAATGTTTCAATTCTTGCCGCAAGCAACGCATGAAACGCAACGGAACCCAACGGAGCCACAATTCAGTTCGGCAAAGGATGACGTCACCCCATTCAAAGTGATACTGTGGCATCAATTGTTCGTACGTTCCACAATGACAATAGGTAACACACTGGCCCACACTGTTGGCAGGGCGAGAATGTTCACTGTAGAACAGGAGGCTGCTATTGTGGACATGGTGGTTGCTGACAATGCCATCAGGTTGCGGGAGATCAAAGCACCGGTCTTAGCTGACCAGGGGACATTTGTCAATGTGGACAGTGTCAGTGTGGCAACAATTGCCAGCGTCCTCAAACGCAATCTGGTGGCAACGAAGCAGCTATACATGGTACCATTCCAAAGGAATAGGGACTAGGTAAAGGCAGCGCGTGCACAGTATGTACAGGTACAGATCTGTCACTGCATTTGGATTTGTCTTGCTGCATAACATTAAATTACTGTAGAAAACAGCACCTTCTGTATATGTTGTAATTACCAATTACGTCTTCATTTATCTGGATGAGGCAGGATTTAACCTCGCCAAAGTTAGGAGATGTGGCCGTAACATCATTGGTCACAGGGCGACAGTAACCATGCCAGGGCAGAGGGGTGCCAACATCACTATCTGTGCTGCCATTTCCACAAATGGAGTCCTTTGCCAACCAACCATAGGCCCATATAACAGCGATCGCCTAATTACGTTCCTCAATGCCTTGCATGATAGGCTGGTGCTGCCACATGGGAGAGGCCTGTTCACAGGCTACATGACCAAATGTCATTGCTGAATGCAATGAATGCTGCATGCTTGGCAATCGGCGCAGAGAACTGCCAGGGATGGATTCGCCATTCAAGAAGATTTTTTCCACGATGCATCGCAATGGAAGACATAAACTGTGACGTCGATGAGAACATGTGGCCTGATCGTCAGGTCCGCGTCGACAATGCTTGAAAAATAAATATTTACAGGTTTTTCATTTGCTTTTATGTACTTTTTAGTTTGAGATTTGACCTTTTTACTGTATATTGAAGCCTGTCATTTTGATTTCTTACAGTTTGTAATGTGGAAAAATTTGTGCAATAAATATTTTTGTGTAAGAATCTTTGCCATGTTGTACACAGTAGAACAAATGTAAATCAATGGTGTTGACAAGTCTGTGTTTACAATATCTTTTATACTATTCAGCAATACAAAAACAGAACTACAATATATTGCTGTATACAAATGTTCAGATTTCAAATACTTTCTGACAGTATGTTCCCCTAGTTAGAGTGCTCAGTACAAAACCCAATTTGTAGTATGTTGTCAGTGGTAAAACAGTCAATACTGTGAGGGTGCTGCACAAAAGTTGAAGTGATGGTTGCAGAGGTTGACATTGATAGCTGTAGTTTCAATTTAGTTATCCATTGTTAAATAAATGAGAACATACATTTTCATTGAGCACAAATTGTAGGTTTTGATGGAAATGTTTGGTTTTGATGGGTGTGTGACAAGTTTTGAGAAGGTGGTGTCATTCTGCAAATATCATATGGTGTTTTGGCCAGTTCGTCTTCTGTTAAGGGCTGTGTGTGAGCTGTTTTAAAAGAGTAAACTGTGAATGGAAAAATGTGCCAAAGAATGGAGAAAATCTGAAGTTTGAATGCCTTATCAGGAGCATAGTATTATTGTATTTAGAGTATTTTACATTGTACTGTATTTGTATATTTTGCAGAACTGAAAGATAACCCTGGCGTGGTGGGAGGGAGTGTGTGTTACGGAGCTGGTGCTGAAGCCAGAGCAGTAGTGGTGAGTGGAGCTGAAACCCTGGAGGCGGAATCCAGGTGACATGGAGCTGGTACTGAAACCAGAGCTGGAGAGGAAGGAGGTGCATCGAGGGAATCCCAACGAGTCAGGACCTGCTGGAATTGTCCCGACAGCAGGCTCAGGAACTTCAGGGAACTTTCCCCTCGCTCCTCCATTCCCCTCATAACGAGGCAGACCGAAGTGAATTGTTTGTTCACCAGCACTGAGTCTGAGTCGGCTGAGTTCATATTTGGGCGTTCTCGTACTGTTACGACTTGGTGGTGTGTAGAACCCAAATGCACGACTCAGAACTCAGCAGTGGAATGATGAATAAATGTTTACTTATATTAGTGAATATGAGCAAAACAGGCCTTGAACAAATATGTAAGGTAAGATTTTTCTGAATATTTTGAATGAAAGACCAAGAGGATGAACAGCAAAGACGTATTTTTTCATAGCCTGTTTTGCTCATATTCACTAAGGGTGCCAATAATGGTGGAGGGCACTGTACGTCCCCTGGGGAAACAACCTTTTCTAAATAAATCAATCACTGCACGGATGTGTACACACATCAGAACATGTTTCTCAAGATTAGACTCACGTTTCAATCAAACATTACCATGTTTAAGGTTTTCAAATTGAGTTTAGTTAAAAGTAGATATCTTCTTCCTCCTGTTAAAATGGAGTCTGTAAAGTGAACTATGACTATTTCTGTCCTTCCTCTTATGTCAGACCTGTAAGGAGGAGCCCAGAGTGTGTAAAACTTGATTGTCATGGCAAACAAAGTTGAGCAAAGAACAAGAACAAAGAAAATTCCTGTCTGTCTGTGCATGAGAAGCCGTTTCACACCATGAAATAGGCACGTGTTTTTTTGTATTTTTCTGTAAAGGCAACACATTTCCTTTTGTCTGTAAAGCATCCTCAAAGATTTGCAAGAATTGCCTTTCCTAGGAGAATGTTCTATTATCACCCACAGAATAGAGCCATTAAAATGACCTTTGGAACATTATTGTATTCATGCTGAGTATTTATTCATGTGGAATATTATACTTTTGCTCTGCAAAAAGATTTGAGCTTTGGCTTTACTCTAAGAATATTTGTTGCAATTGTGACAAACTTTAAAAGAGAAAAGTCGGACTTACAGCAGTGATGAGGTGAACATGAAGAATCTCTGTGTGAGTGGCCCTGCAACAGCAACCTATTTATACGCTGAACATAGTTTCACTTCCTGAAAGATTAAAGTCACAAGGGAGTTTTTGTCTTAAGGGCTGAACATAGTTTCACTTTCTGAATATAAGTAGGTCACCATATTTAGACAAGCAAACATTTTACAGTTTTTCTCAATTGCTTACAGACATTTTTTGAAAGCATACCTCATTTTCTCAAAACTCTAAACACAAATCCAAAAACCACACACACAAAATACAAAACCCAACATATCTCCTGCAAATGCTACTTTGCCTTCAAAACAATGTTGTCTCCTCAAAATGGTATTTTGTGTTCAAATGACACAAACAGACCATCATATGAGTAGACATTTCTAAGAACCAATTGAACACTGTGATGGAGATCATTTCGAAACACTGTTAATGATTTCAGAATATATTAATCAAGTGCCTTGTATTAATATATACCTTGTATGAATCATGTGCTTATGTAAGCGGGAACATGGCTTTCTGTGTTTCTATGTGTGTGTAACTTAGATTATTAGGTGCCACTTAGTCTGCATATGTGCAAGAGCATGTTTGGGTGAACTAATTGGTGACAGGGTCGAAATGTGCTCTCGACCCTGGGAAGAACAGACATCCTTGGAAGACAAGAAGCTCAGTCATGGACCTAGAAAGACTGAGATGTTAAACATTTATGGCGTCAGCATTAGATAAACTTCTATCTATATAAACCTTGTGCGATGTGTTTAATATTGCTTCTCTCTCGTCTGCCACAGGCTGGGAGTAGGCCCGGGCTCCCTCTCTCTCTGAGAGAGCGCCCGTGCTTCTCTCTGACCTGCCAGGATGTGGGTGGAAATCAAGTGTTTTGAAGAAAGTGTGGTTTAGAATTGAAAGCTGGGTCTAAAGCAGGAAATGTGTTTATATTTCAGCAGAATTGGTTTAGGTAGTTGGCACATGAGTTACAGGTTGTGGTCTTTGTGTCATAAGTTTCAGTTTTTGTGTGTAAACAATTGAGAAAAACTGTAATATCTTTTTGTTGGTTTTAACAGGATTACAGGATGTTTATCAACTCATTTAATCTTTAATGTAAATCTGGTTCTTTCTCCGTGTCTTTTTCTCTATGCTCTTCCTTTCATGGGTTGCAGACATCATGGGAAACACACATTGCCAGTGCACCGTTGAGATTAAAAATAAGAGCAACTACACCCTGCATTACCCCTGGTGACTACATACTATGTGTTCTATTTGTACTATCACTTTAAAGGAATATATGTGGAAAAGACGTGAAATCTTTTTTTCCTGTAGCCTCACCAGAGTCAGATAAGAAGATTGATATCAGTTTTGTGGGAAGAGATGTTGGAGGGGATTTTTACCTTTTGATGGATGCTAGAAGTTTCGCCCTGTTTGCAGTCTGTGCTAATCCAAGCTAAACATTTCCTTGTTTTTGCTCCAAAATGAACCTGTTACCCACCTGAATGTTTCTATTGTTTCTCTGACCAGTGTGCACCTCATCAGTGGACGCTGTGACACTTGTTTGCCATCAACAATCTCCCCGTCTGAATCTGGGAATGCTGTGTTTGCCAAGACTCCCAATGTAGCGTGTGGATCTGTTGGAGTCTTCACCTACAGAATGAAGAATGAATCTACAGGAAAAGATGATAAGAAAATGGCCGTCATGTTCTCAGTTCCTTATGACTATAACCTTTTCTATAACTGGCATGCAGTGGGAATCTTAGGCAATCATAGAACCGGCAATAATTGCCTCTATAAAGAGATGTACTATTAACACAACAAAGGGTTTATCAGAGGTACAGCTAGTGCCCCTCCTCTGGTTTACAAAGATGGTTATGTTACCATTACATCCAAAATGACAGACGAGTATCAACCGGTCCTGAAGGTAGAAGTAAGAAGTGTAGAGCACTAAGTTGCACATGTATATTATTACACCAGACTAAATGAACAGGGTATTTAAGGGGGAGAAAGTCAAAGGACTTTGAATATTGTGTAGCCATCATCCTCTGAGCAACCAGATATGTTCATACTCTCTGAATGTTTGGATGTTTCATGTCTTCTCTCTTCTTTGTAACTTTAGATTATTCACCTTAGCCTTGTTTGAATGTGTACTTTCACTTTTAGATTATTCACTTTAACCTTGTTTGAACTCTCACCTTACAAATAAATTGTGAATCTCTGATCCACTGTGGCCTCTCAAGAAATGATTAACAAGAGAAGTATTACTAGGCAATGACTGGCTAGGATTAATTTCAAACCAAAAAAGCGGGGATGTAAGTCTTGAGGTACCTGTCTAATCCCCTGGGTTGGACACGCTGCAGCAGAACTGTTATATTATATTATGCAGCGGTGGGTTGAACTGTTATATTGTATTATACAGCGGTGGGTTGAACTGTTATATTGTATTATACAGCGGTGAATTGAACTGTTATATTGTATTATACAGCGGTGGGTTGAACTGTTATATTGTATTATACAGCGGTGAATTGAACTGTTATATTGTATTATACAGCGGTGGGTTGAACTGTTATATTGTATTATACAGCGGTGAATTGAACTGTTATATTGTATTATACAGAATAGAATAGAATAGAATACAATATATTTATTTGTCATTGCACAAGTACAACGAAATTGAGGTAGCAGCTCTCAGACACAAAAACAATAAAAATATAGATTGAACATATATATATACATATTTACACTATAAAAACACAAGACATATAACACAACAGAGAGACAAATACAGGTCAGTTTTGTGCATTGTTAAGTGCTATGATGGCTCTGGGATAGAAGCTGTTTCTCAGCCTGTCTGTTTTTGCTATGACGGTCCTAAAGCGTCTCCCTGAGGGCAACAGTTCAAATAGGTGGTAACCAGGGTGTGTTGAGTCTCTGAGGATACTGTGGGCTTTTCTGAGGCAGCGTGTTTTATAAATGTCCTCAAGAGGTGGAAGAGAGCAGCCAATTACTTTTTGCGCTGTGTTAATGACCCTCTGGAGTACCTTTCTTTCTGCTGCCGTGCAGCTGGCAAACCACAGCGAGATGCCATAGCTTAGCACTGACTCCACAGAGCAGCGGTAAAAGGACACTAACAGTTTCTTTTTTAATTTTGTTCTTCCTGAGTAACCTCAGGAAATACAGCCTCTGTTGTGCCTTTTTCAGCAGTGCAATGGTGTTTCTGGTCCAGGAAAGGTCCTCCTCGATGTGAGTGCCCAGGAAGCTGAAGTCTGATACCCTCTCCACTCTCTCCCCATTGATGGCAATAGGCTGCATGTCCGATTTTTTCCACCTATAGTCGACTATCAGCTCTTTTGTCTTGGAGGTGTTGAGGACAAGATTGTTCAAGGTGCACCATGTCGACAGCCTTTGCACCTCCTCCCTGTATGCAGTCTCATCTCCTCCTGAGATGAGCCCCACCACGGTTGTATCATCTGCAAACTTAATGATGGCATTGCTCGGGTGGGTGAGGGTGCAGTCATGGGTATAGATGGTGTAGAGTAGGGGGCTCAACACGCAGCCCTGCGGGGAGCCGATGCTGATGCTGAGAGCTGAGGAGAGATGGGATCCTACTCTAACCCTCTGGGAGCGGTGGGTTGAACTGTTATATTGTATTATACTGCGGTGGGTTGAACTGTTATATTGTATTTTACAGCGGTGGGTTGAACTGTTATATTGTATTATACAGCGGTGGGTTGCTGTCTATCCTCTGCACTGGACTGAATGGTTACACTGAGATCACGCAGCAGCCTGGTACTCGGTCCCTGAACTAGTTCGGTCTGACATGCTGGTAAGCTCCGTGGCAGCACTGTAGCTTCTGAGCTATTCTCCAGAAATAGTAACAGGCTGTGTCCGTGGAATATGCCAAAATATAGAAAGCAATATTCTGAGTGACACTATTCCTAGAAGAAACCAGTTATTAGAGAGTCAGAGGATTTACTTATGACTATATTGTTGAATAATGTGTGTATTGCTGGTACTGGAACATGGACATCTCAACAGATAGAAGTAGCAGCTAGATGAGAAGGCTGCCACACGGCAGAAGGGCCTTTTCTGATAAACCACGTGGCAGACATGCCTTTTCTGATAAACCACGTGGCAGAGATACCTTTTCTGATAAACCACGTGGCAGAGATGCCTTTTCTGATAAACCACGTGGCAGAGATACCTTTTCTGATAAACCACGTGGAAGAGATGCCTTTTCTGATAAACGCTTCTGAAAGGCCATGACGGGGTTACAGGTTTCTCTAAGACACAACAAGAGGCAACGAGATAGGCAGTCTCCAGACTCCATACCTGAAAAGGCGAGACACCTGTTATCACAGGAAACTGTGCAATATGCAGGCTGTTAAAAATAGATGTAACAAAGGATCATGATGTGGTTAATTCTGATTCTAAACAGGGGCACAGGGAAGAAGAGAGATGGCTAGATATATAAAAAGGGCTCGGGAACTTTGTCCTGAGTTAGTCTGCCTGATCGCTCTTGCCTTAAGCTTAGGCTGGGTTGCACCAACAAGGATTAACTCTTAAACTAGGTCTAAACCAGGTTTGTCTTTTAATCCAGTTGCACCAAACTTTAAACCTAGTTTAACCTTAATTTACAAATCTGTTGCACCAGTCATTTTAAACCTAGTCTAAACCTGGATTAGCATTTATTATTAAACCACCCCTGGGAGGAGGTTTATCTCTGTTTTATTGACAACAAATTATAGCCTACTTTCGTCATTTTTGTCACGTTATTGCTGCAACTAACGGCGTTGGACAGAATGATAACTTACTTGGGGTGACAGCAATTATTGTAACCTGCTATTCATAATATTTACACCCTATTTACCTGGGGCCCGTTCGTCGTAGGGTTGAAGCTAAGTTAGTCAATTGGCCTTTTAGCCCGTTATGATTAGCGAGCTGACTGAGAACAGCAAATATCGGTTCGTTAATGGCTGATCCGCATCCAAATCATGTGGTTAATTTCAACCAGGCTAAACTTACCGGGGCATTTGCGCATGCACGTCCTACTTCAAAAGGCAGGAAAGGTCAATCACCAAAACAATGATTTCTAACGGTATAATGGTTCTAAACTCAAAGAAAATTGCTCTTTTTTTCTCAGCTGGCGAGCAGAAGATGAACATGAACGCTTATGAAGAATACAAGACCATAATCATGGCAAAATTCAACACCGCCACCGCTGTGAGAGCAAGATGTGTTGGGATGTTTATAGGGTGATATCTATGTATGAATAACTGACGGCAAGTGTCAACTGGTACAGAGGATCCCTCTACCGGTTCGAAACTACAAGGTTGCTAGTTACGAATCCCCTCACCTCCTTCCTGGATATAGTTCTACATTTTCTTGTAAGTCGCTTTGAATAAAAGCGTCTGTTAAATGACTAAATGTATTAATAACAAATGCAATGAATTGAAGCAGTGAAAATAAATTGTCTGTATTTCTCTGTATTCTTATCATGAGTCCACCTTAATCGATTTCTACAATAATGATATGCTATGGTGTACTAATAATGCTCATATAATTATGAGTGCTTTGTTCTCCGCATCACCGACACTACAAAAATGTACCACTCGCAAAAAAGCGCAAGACAGTCAATGTTCGACTGTGGTGTTTGCAATAAATGACTCGAGAAGGTCTTGTAAATTAATGATTCCTTGTCGGCTGAATCAGTAGCGCTCATACAAGAATAATTGATCTTGGCGATTGCAAAGAACTCTCTCCCTCCGCTAATCTTATTAACTATCTAATATAAGTCCTTGGTCAATGGGATCCCTCCTTTTTCCGGGGGTGTGGCAAGCTTATCCAGCTACACTTAAGTTAGCCTGCCCTGGAGCAGGTTAGTGCTAATCGATATGTAACTATGGTGATTTATCAAAAGTTGCTTCCACGAACCAAAAAGAGGGGCGTTTTTTATCTTAGCCTGAAAATTAGCTCGCTAAACTGCTTAGCGAGCTACGACGAATACCCCCCTGTTCACAGTCACAGCAGTCCATAATCAACACAACGATTATAAGCTAGCGACGTCATCTAGTTCGTAGTAACTTACTTGCAGCTTCTGTGGCTGTACTGTCATCTAATACGCCGTCATCGTCGTAGGGGTTGGGTAGGGGGAAATCTGCTGCGGGATCATATCTATTATCTTCTTTGACAGGATCCGTAGTCATTGGTGGTGGTCCTCCGCCAGTTTGAAATTGACCGCCGCATCTTTTTTGGATTTGCCTTTAGGTTTTTCCAACAGGCTTTCAGTTGTGCCCTGTCCCTCGTCTCTTTGATACCGGTAGAGCCATTGAAGCGCTCAGCTAACTGGACCCAGTTCTCTCCTTCTTCTCTAGTGTACTGCTGTCAGTCCTCATATCCTCAATTGTAACCCCAAACTCCTCCATCAACTCGGTCAGCAACATCTTTTCAAATGTTGAAAAGTTTGACCCTCTTTGACGTGCCATAATAGCTAGCTAGCTAGCTAAAGTAACTGTTTATTAGCTATAGCTTAGCTATAGTGGTAGGCTAAACGGTAACTAACGGTATCAGTAACGGCATTTTTTCAACAAGCAGCTAGTTTAGGGAAAAGAGCGGATGCGTTTATTTAGGGCTATTTAGTTCCGTATTTGTTAAACATACATTGTGAATTTGTTTACATTTCGTCGGAATCCATCATGGCGGACATTGAACATAAACTAATCCTGTTTTAACCCTTGTTTAAACTAGTTTAACTAATCCAGGGTTAAAATTAAGATGTGCAACACAACGCTGATTAATTATAAACCAGTTTAAACCTGGATTTACTAAACCTAGATTAACTCTAAACCAGGATTAATTTAATCCATGTTGGTGCAACCCAGCCTAAGAGTTTTGAGATGCTCCATGGGCCAGCTGAGCAGCAGAATTGACCTATGGCTAAGCCCCGCCCCCCTTAGTTACTGTTGCTAACTCGGACAAGTTATCAGAGCTGACTAGAGTTTACAATGGCAGACATCAGTGTCAAAACGATATCCCAAGAGGCTCTAGACAACTTTTGGAGACAAAAGAACCTGATTTCGTCTAGAAGCCTTCAAACGGGACTTCATTATGAATTGTTGAATTGTTCATTATGAAAATGTAAAACTAGATATGGTATATACTAACGGTGTTAATTATCGGACGGCGTGTGTTATCGGCAAACATTCGCGTTGTCATGTTAAGCCATTATTAAACTGAGCATATCGATTGTTAATCCATTATTAAACTTAGCATTTTCATTGTTTAACAGAATGGCCGATGTTTGACACTGTCCGATAACTGACATAGCTACGCTAACAAGCTTAAATTTGAGGCAAAAATGTACAGATCACTATGCAAAGGGGAGAAGCCTCATCTCACGGTCATCACGATTGCAGATAAATACATCCAATACCAGCATTGTTCATGCACCGCAGGGAAAGATTACATTAATTTACCTTCAGTTAATTTAACTAATCTGGAGAGGCACTGAGATGTAGACCTACGTTTATTATAACTAGCATTAACCTGCCCCTGACAGACAGGACAGTGTCCTAACTGTCTAGCTAGCTATCGTAACCGGCATGCGTGTGTTATCGGCAAATGTTCACGTTGCCATGTTAATTAATTATTAAACTTATGTATACTTGTGCATATCGATTGTTTAATAGAATGGCTGATTTTTAACAAACTGTCCGATAACTGACATAGTTACGCTAGCGCAGCTAGTGAATAGCTAACGTTAACGTTAGCTAGTTTTAGCCAGAGATAACTTGCCTAAGCCTAGTATAACATCAGTGGTGAAAGTAAGCCGGTACTGTCAATGACAATAATGTGAATAATGAGTATGCCTATGCATGTAGGCTTAGTTGATTGCTTTAGCAGAGGAAAATTCCAACCTAACAAGAGTATGGCAGATAGCTAATGAACGTGGTTGGCTGTCTGGTCTGCCACACAACTTAATCCACCGGAGACATTTGGCCCTGCCTTGTTTTAGTTTGGGAAATGGGATAAAATATACCCCATTGCCTATCCTCTCATGATACCTCGTATAAGTGTTGTATCTACCCCATGCACATCGTTTGACCATTTTTGTTCAACTTACATTACAACAAACCCCATAAAACAAGTGAAGAATCACGGTTTCTAATGCTACTCTATGGAGTTGTAAACTCAAGATGTCCGAGTGCAGTTGTTACTAAACTGCCATTGGCTCGTCTGCGTTCGAGGGGCGGGGCTTAGCCATAGGTCAAATTGGGAGTTGGCACATGAGTTACAAGTACCTCGTTTCCACCAAGGCCGTGCCGGTGCCGGTGCTGGAGCTGGTGCCGGTGCTGGAGCCGGTGCCGGTGCCTTTCAGCACCGGCCTGCATTTCCACCGGTTCCAGTACCAAAACTGAACGTTATCGAATGTTGGGACATGTTACTATGGTTACAATTGTGAGTTATTCACGAGTGGTCTTCTTCCAGCGAGAAGGCAAATTTCGATAAAACTTAAAACTTATGTTTATTTTTTAATACCATGTATACGACCTAAAGTTAATGTTATTTTTACTTGGCCACGGGTTTCTATATTTCCTCACGTAGATCAAACGAGTGACAATGCAGTTCATGACGGGAGTTGACTACTACACTGATATATACTTACCAGTTGCCATAACAACTGTAGCAGTATCTCATGACAGCTAGTGCTAGTTAGCTAGCTGCCATCGGAACTTGCTTAGTCAAAAGCTATTTTTGTTTTCAAGTGGCATGTCTTCTACAGTACACACAATACAAAACCAGCACTACATTACGGTCTCAGTTAGTGATGCAACTACGGGTTTTCTAAATTTCCTCACGTAGATCAAACGAGCAGGCAATGCAGCTCATGATGGGAGTTGACTAGCATAACAACTGTAGCAGTACCTCAAGACAGCTAGTTAGCTAGCTGCTACACGAACTTGCTTAGTCAACAGCTAATTTAAAGTGTCATATCACACAAAAACAACAAGCCAGATTGAAAGAGTTAATGTATACTAGGCAGGCAAACCAACACATTTTGATGGATGAAAGCTTTCTTTATTATTTTTAATTTGTTTGTTATTTGGTCTGTTGTCCTTTTGAACCCTGCTATCTCCAATTCTCCACGTATTTCTTCATATATTTTAGCTTTCCTTACTGCCTTTTCAATTTTGTCTTGCATTTCTGTTGATGACCAAATCGCTATCAAGGTATTTATTTCATCCGTGGACCACTGCTGGATGTATTTTTCATTTATGTTTTCACCGTTTTCACTCATCATCTTGGTTGACGGGTGAAAAAAAATGGCGGTGAAAACTTTTGTTGCGGGTGGGATAACCCCGCCCATAACCACTGTGACGTTACTGGTGCCCGATTTTGGGCCCAGCAACTCCAGGGAGCCGTGCCGGTGCCGGATTCTCAGCACCAGCACCAGCACCAGCACCAGCAAAATTTTGGTCGAAACGCGCAGAACTGGTGCCAGATAAGGCACCGGCCCGGCACCGGCACCGGCACCATGTCGGTGGAAACGAGGTAAGGTTGTGGTCATTGTGTCATAAGTTCCAGTTTTTGAGTGTAAACAATTGAGAAAAACTGTATAATCTTATCCCCATATTCGACAAATATTACAAGGTAAACTGTTGTCATATGTGTCAACACAGACACTGGACTCTTTTAAGACTGGCCTAAAAACCTTTCTATTCAGAAAGGCGTTTCTTACTTTTTAAATTTATTTTATTATAGTTTGTTTTAACTATGTTCTTACTATGTACTGTGGCACTCTGAGATTCAGCTGAATGTAGAGTGCGCTTTAAATTAAATTAAATTAAATTAAATTAAATTAAATTAAATTAATTATTATTACTAATTATTATTCATGATCTGTTAGTTTACTTGTCACAATACTGTATATAGCACTTTTGGGTCTGTCACATTGATAGCATGACTTACATATACAGCAGTAATAGTGGGAAAATGTCTTCAGCGACAACTACATCTATATTTTTCCTTCATACGTGCACATTTCAATGCAAATGCTGTACTGCGCCACTTTTGTATAGTTGTATAGTTGGTAACAAGGCTGCAAACAAACAAAACAAAGCTGAATAAATTATCAGCAAAAAAATAGAATAATCTTCCTTATTTCAATTTCAAGTTTTGAGCAGAAAGTTAACTGTTTTGAGCAGAGTATCTAAATGTCTGCAAAAATTGCTGTAGTTACACAGAGTTTTGCTGGTGGTGAACATTGACTGAGACAGGTATCCATGAATTTCGGAAGTGGTCATTGAATGCATTTTGTATCTAAGCAATGGAAAAGTATCCACAGTTTAGTTTGCATAGTCTACTGATATGGTGAATGTGTTAGTGTTTTGAAAAAGTGTACATGGTATTGAGACAAGTGTGAAAATGATTGGAAAAAACTGTAACTTTGTTTGTGATTCACCTGAAATAACTTTTAGGCCTACTTTTTCTCTCTAACCACCCTATAAAAAACGACAGGCTCATTGGCTCTCGCCTTTACATTTCCCACTTTCAAAGAAGTGTATCTGTAAGTGCATGTGTGTGTGTGTGTGTGTGTGTGTTGTGTGTTTTGAAAAAGTGTATTTGGTATTGAAACAAGTGTGAAAATTATTGGAAAAAACCTGTAAATGGGACAGAACAGAGTGAGACAGGATATCGGTCATAAACGACACAATGATTTTGCCTGAAACAGAAACTGGAGATGACAGTATTCTTATACTAGTTTAGACTGCCAACTGTCAAGCTTACAGAAGGCATGACCTCAGTCTGACCTTTACTGTTATACAAATGACCCCATACTGCCATCTTGTGGCTAAAATATGCTCATGCCTTCAAATGTTTTTTTTTATTAAGAATCTTCTCCATCACCTTTATTCTTTGTATATGAACTTATCATGTAAATGAAATTGCCATATATATATATTATGCCAGTTAAACTGACATCTACAGCAGCTTGCAGAGTTTCCAGTGCAGTACTTTAGAGCAAAAGCTCTCAGCCTGAGACCCACAGACTACATGTAGCAGCACCACATGAAGGTGCCTGAGACCCACAGCGTCTGCGTCCCAGTGGACGGGCTGATAGGCACAGCTCAAACATGTACCATATTACACACACACATTACACACACACACACACATACACACACACACACACACACATTACACACACACACACACACACATTACACACACACACATTACACACACACACACACACATTACACACACATACACACACACACACACACACACACATTAGCAACTCAAATAGAGAATAAGAGAAGATACTAGCCACTGGCTGAGACTGTGAGTGATACTAACCCTGGTCAGGTCTTACAGGCACAGATGTTAATATACATTAGGCCTGGGGTTCTCAAACTGTATGGGGCCAGGGACCCCTAAAAGGGCAGAACATTTTCCAAGGACCCCTTCATAGTCGCATCCCAAATTAAACCATATAGACTTATAGCTATTTGTAATGTTATATGCTTTTGGACTCTTTTACTCGAAAATCATATAGTACTAATATCACAACAGTTTTAGATAGTCATTTTATTACATTTGGCATTACTTGACAGTATGTAGGATATATCTTTAAATGATCTTTTTGTAAAATGTGCTGAGAAGCTAAATAATGTTTACCTTATAGAGGTATGAAAAATAACCGATACGTATCGATATCCGTTTTTGGCGTGTAAGATACGACTACATCGATGCGCGAAGTCCTGTATCGGTATTACAGTTTTTCTCGATTGATTACAATAAAAAACTGGAAGTTATGGCACAATGACCACAACCTGTAACTCATGTGCCAACTCCCTAAACCAATTATGCTAAACTATAAGCACAATTATCTGCTTTAGACACAGATTTCAATTGTTAACCACACTTTCTTCAAAACACTAAACACCATCCTCTCTACTTTGCACACTTCATCAATGCCAAAACCTCCTTGTGTTCAGACAGAACACACTGCTACTCAATTGGCAAAACTTCCATTTCCAAGGCTGTTGTGTCAAAGCTTTAGCAATATGATGGCCACAGGTTAGCTCCTGGTTTGGAGAACAATTGATGGCAACATTGAAGTCAGAGGTGATCAGAAAGGCAGAGGAGTGAGAGTAAGAGGAGGAGGAGGAAGAGGATGAAGAGAAAGATCAATGAGATTCGGGCCACTGTGGTCAACCATGGTTTGACCATGCAGGAGGCTGGCCAGAGGGTTCAACCAAATATAAGCCGCTTCTCAGTTGCATCCATTCTCTGGACATTCAGAAGAGGGAATAGGTAAGAAACACTACTATGACAGGAAAACACTATAGTTTGATTGCCTTATCAGGAGCATAGTATTCTTGTATTTTCCATTGTACTGTATCTGTAAAATTACGTAAACAAATACAAAGTGCAACCATTGATGACCAAGACATATTCCTAAACATCAATACAGTGAGCCTAGCCACAGTGGACTGTGTTCTAAGGCGGAACACCTTGAGAATAAAGCAGGTGTACAGGGTGCCTTTTGTCAGAAACTCCGACAGTCAAACAGTTATGCTATGACTATGTGCAAGTAAGTCATATACATTTCCACAACTGATTGCATCCTATCAGCACTGACACATTACTGTACTGTATTGTAATCCAATCCAATGTTACAGTTTTTCTCGATTGCTTACACACATGAAGCATGCCTCGTTTTCTCCAAACTCTAAACACAAATCCCTAAACCACTCACACAAAATGCAACAACATTCACAACACTGTGTAGGTCTATTTCTGATACAACATTGTCAATATTGTCTTGAGCTAGAACAGGATGCAGTAGTTTTTTGTCCTTTTTCATTTTACATTTTTCTTTCTTTTTGTTGTTGACTGTACTGGCCTATATCCTATTGTTTGTTCTGTGCAAATAATTTACACATTCAGTTGTGTTTGCTGTGATGTATAGGCTACAGCACTTTTGGAAAAAATAAACAAACATTACACAGTTATATTTTACTACAGGAGTAAGCGTACAGTAAAATAATGCTCCTGATAAGGCCTTCATACTGGTGTTTTCCCATTACATAGTAGTGTTTCCCATTGAGCACATCAGTGTTCAATCGATGCTTAGAATGTCTACTCATATAATGGGCTGTGTTTGTCATTTGAAAACAAAATACCCTTTTGACGTGACATAACACTGTTTTGAAAGCAGGAGATATAAAGTGTTTTGCATTTTGTGTGAGTGGTTTTGGGATTTGTGTTTAGAGTTTTGAGAAAACGAGGCATGCTTTCAAAAAATGTGTGTTAGCAATCGAGAAAAACTGTAAAATGACATGAACCGGTCTTTGCCCGATTTAAAAGTTATGAACCGGTTCACAAGCGTTTGTCTCTCCGTTAAGTTGCTATGCAAAACACTCATTCGCTGACCTGTTGCATTTGATCTCAGTCAGAACAATGACAGCCTGTCATTGGCCAAAGCCAATCAGGCTGTATTCTCACAAATAACGCCCGAGGTACATGGAGGTATTATATAGACCTGGAGAGAATGAGAGATTACAACTCCCATTCATTTCAATGGCCAATGCTATGCTAGCTACGCTGTCACTACCGGATGGTAGTCGCGCACATCGCGCATGCTCAGACACAAACGGTTTACGGCAGAAGGCTCAACGTCAATTTATGGGGTTGTCTTAACGCATAATGGGGGTATATTTAATGTAATATTTAATTATTAAAAGTGTGGAGACGGAGTAAGGGTAAAAGCCAAATAGTTTGTATTATGAAGAAGTGAGAAAATATAGCAGTAGGTAAAAGAAATAAAGCATTGATGTGCTAGCCAATAGAACTTGACAGGAAGAACAAAATAGCTTACAGTTGTATACAATGACCAAACTTCTTAAAGTATACTATCTTTCGCGAAGTTCCACAAGCTGTAGCTAGCGATTGTATTCCGCTGTCGACAGTATCGCAAAGTGACGCATGCGCGATGTGCGCGACTACCATCGGGTAGCGACTGATCGGGTAGTGCGCATGCGGTAGTGGCATATGCTATTCATTTCATTGGCCAATGCTATGCTAGCTCCTTCAGCCAAGGAAGATAAATTGTTGTTGATTGCGTGATTCTACAGACATCCTCGGATCTAAATAATTATAATAATAATAAATAGGATAATATTTTTATCATTAACAATTATGTTTAACATTTATAGTCATGATTCCGAGAACGAGCCATCGTGATGTCCTAACATAAATAAAAGCACTATACGTACACTGCAAATGGCAGTGAATAAATAAAAGGCACTAAACTCAATCGCGTGATGAGCACTTGTCTGTATTTTTTTGTATACTGTATTGCAATAAATTAAAAAATAAAAAACCTTTGGAAGCCAGACTTTTTCACCCCAAGACAATGCGTCGCTGACCCCATTTTGAGAACCTCTGCATTAGGCTATGCAAGGCCAACCCTGGTCTACTCCTGTGTCTCCAGACGTGCTACACAGTATGCGATTAATATACTCTATATACTGTATATATCTAAACATCTTCACTATGATTAATATACTCTATATACTGTATATATCTAAACATATTCACTATGATTAATATACTCTATATACTGTATACATCTAAACATCTTCACTATGATTAATATACTCTATATACTGTATATATCTAAACATATTCACTATGATTAATATACTCTATATACTGTATATATCTATACATATTCACTATGCAACGTATTCTGGTCTAGTGTGGTGAGGCTAGAACCGTTATGCATTACTGTAATCAACATCTTTGCTGCACAGCTTATCTCCGTCTAGTCTATCAGGGCTAGAACTGTTATGTGTGATAGACATAGGTGAAGTAAAAAAGGGATGCCATTGTAAAACAAATAAAAAGTGTAAAGTGGACCCTTATCCTAGCCTGTGACTGTAAAAACAGTGTAAACTGGACTCTAATCCTAGCATGTGACTAAAAACAGTGTAAACTGGACTCTAATCCTAACATGTGACTAAAAACAGTGTAAACTGGACTCTAATCCTGTGACTAAAAACAGTGTAAACTGGACTCTAATCCTAGCATGTGACTGTAAAAACAGTGTAAAGTGGACTCTAATCCTAGCCTGTGACTGTAAAAATCCTGTTTTGATGGAATGGGAGTCAGTGTAACGTATTGCGAGCAGAAATATTGTGACATATCAGCATTTAAATATTTAGTTCTATACCTAGTCTGGATCAGGCTAGTCTGATTCATATGGACAAACCACCACCAAGAACAATGTAGGTTAAGTCACCCCAAAGGGCCTGGCCTGGATGATGCAACCCTCTCATTTGGCCACTAGGGGACTGGAAAGTGGTTCATTCACATGACTGTTCCATCTGACTTCAGTAGGTAACACTCTTCTGTAGGGTTGCCACCTGTGCCTTATAATACAGGGTGCGTCCTGTATTGGAAACATTTCATTCTGCGTCTCGTATTGAATCGATAAGAGACGTGATTTGACCCGTACACGCTGTTTCACATATAACACACTAGGTCTGCAGAGTGCTGAGAATAACACAACATCAAGTACGATCTAACCAGCTCCACAAGCGGAGTGGAGAGGTTTCATTTCAGTGGTGAGCTGCAGAGCACACACACACACACACACACACACACACACACACACACACACACTCTGATTCAACATGCTGTGGTGATGTATGAAGGGTGAAAGGTTGGCTACTCGTGGAAGATCAAGTAGAGGGAGAAACATGATTAGCTCCAGAGAGGGTGACTGACTGAACAGCTGCTATGGACACAAAGAGAGTTGGGTTTTTATTTTCTATTGGCTATGGGTAAGGATGGCAGTTAGTGATTGTTTCCATTTTTTTGGGATGGACACAATGTTATGCCTGTGATGTTTCAGTCTTGTTTGTGTCAATCCAATCAGTATAACAAACCCAAAGAATAATCCAAATACTCGTAATTCAACGTACTTTTATTACTCTGTCTTGTAATAAAGGACTTCAAACCAGGGGGTGTCTTGGCAGGTATTCCTTATTTCTCCGCATAGATGGCCACCCTACTCTTCTCCCTCCCCACAGATACACACAAACGACACATTTCAAACCATAACAAATGGTAACAACAGTGGTCGGTGTAATTTGAATCGTTAGGCATCGGCCTTCTGAAATATGGATGGCCTACTTGCATTGTGATGGTAACACTGGAGAGGCTGGGTGTGTCGTCCATGAGCCAGCGCTCTCCTGATTGGCGGGTGCGAATCACGCGCCTGTGCAAGTAGTCGCGAGAGTGAACGCAGCGGTTTCCCATGGTGACTGACAGTGACTGACAAGCAGGTATCATAGCTAGCTTTCACACAGTGTCTACGATAAAGGTGAAAGTCTTTAGTGAAAGCTTCGGAAATGCTTGATTAAGCAATTAAAGCGCACTTGACAGCCTTGCTTATTTTTAGGCATTTTTTTTGTTTGTAGATGAAAGCCGGATGTTTTATGGAGAAAGATAGTCTGCTGCATTTTAGCAAGTGTATTGCCTCGCTACCCTGCTTCCCTTCCCAGTCTCCCACTGTTTTGGAAGCATTGTGGAACCACAACGTTAGGTAAACCCACTTGCAGGCAGTTAGCCTTAGCAGACTATCAGGATTTTGGGAATAGTGTTGACTCTGAACGGAGAATTGGGTAGAATTATAATTATAATTGTGGATTCCATCATCCGAAGCCCCTTCTGGACTGCTCTACGCCTGTTGTCATTGCCGTTTGACATCCAGTCGGGTTGTCTTTGAAGGTAGGTCCCACAAATGTAAGGCTAGCGAGTTAGCAGTTTGTGGGCTAGCTAAACAGTTAGCTTGCTAAACGCCAGAATCTGTGTTTTGAAGGCCAGAAATCTTGCTTAACGCTACCTGTGATTTTCATCACAAGCCATTGTTTGTCACCATGTGTTTGTATTCTTAAGAGTGTGGGGATCGTGTGTATTTTGGTGTTCGCACCCTGGTTAGGCCGAGGAGACACAAGCTCATGGGAATGCATGCATTGGGGGGAAATTCATATTTTGTCGAGTTTTTTCTCTCTCTCTACCTCTGTAGTATAGCATGTGAACTCCAGTTGTCTGAATGTTGCACCTAACAGCTTTGTGCATTAGATTGCGTTTGCATTGTATTATTTTATTTTGTTTAACGTTAGGACGTGTGAAACTACTTACTGAAACTACTTGGATGCTCTACGTTCAGGTGTTTGCTATCCTAAACAGAAGCATAGCATCGTCCATCCCTTGAATGAGGTGTAACGTTATGTGTACTGCACAGTGCATCGAGGTTACTTATCTGATAGGTTACGTTAACGTTTTCCCGTAGCGTTGCTTTATTGCAAGCATTAAAGGCAGCCTACGGCTTTTTTAAACCAGATGCCGTGCTTAGCTTTGTGTACAATCAGCGTCTGTATTGAAACACTTCTAAATGATTCGCTATGCACCCTTTTTTTTTACTTGCGTGGTGTAAATTGTTGCTATGGGCTGCAGTGAATTGAGCTATCTGTGTGTGTGTTACGATAGTAACCGAATGTGCTAATATGTTAACCTTCCCACCTGCAGGACTGGTACTCTGGACGCCCCAAAACTGGCTGACATGGATGAACAGAGTGTAGAGGTAAGGGACCTGTGCGTCCTACTCATAACATGTGGAGTGTTCCCTATTTGGCGACTGGGTAAGGAAGAGAGGAAGCAGTGAAACACCTACACATTCCTGCATCCCGCTGGTGTGGCCTGTTTAAGACCCAGTGGACTGATCTCTGCTGCTGAGGATATGATATAGCCCTCCCCTCCCCGCCACACACACACACACACACACACACACACACACACACACACACACACACACACACACACACACACACACTCCTCCTCTCCCACCACACACACACACTCCTCCTCTCCCACCACACACTCACACCTACACACCCCTCCTCTCCCACCACACACACACACACACACACACACACACACACACACCCCTCCTCTCCCACCACACACACACACACCTACACACCCCTCCTCTCCCACCACACCCACCACACACACACACACACACCTACACACCCCTCCTCTCCCACACACACACACACACACACTCCTCCTCTCCCACCACCAGCCTTCTCGTGTGTGTGTGTGTGTGTGTTGTCCTGATCTCTCTGACATCCGCTGTCCATCAAACTCAGCAGGCGCCATCCATCAGGTTGGCCTTTAATGTCCTGAGCTGGTGGATTAGGTGTGTTATTAGCACTGTAACACACACACACACACACACACACACACACACACACACACACACTGGGTAGACAGATTGTCTGGATGTTCAGGAGCTAGGCCTAGATTTGGGCCACCAGAGGCCGGTCACACCAGGTCTTCTGCAAGCCTTCCCAAAAGCAATTAGCCTAGTTGGTAGTTTCTTCCTAAATGATTGCCTTCCTCTGTCTCAGTCAGTTACGTGATTAAAAAGTCACCAGTACAGAAGAAATGACTTAAAGGTGCAGTCTATGATTCTGGCAAAAAGTTGTTCATATTTGAGCTCAAATTACACCCCTCCCTTCTGTGCTCCTGAAGAAGCGTGTTGATTGGCTTAGGTCTGGACCACTTTGTTTCCCTTTAAAAGAGCCAGGACTGGGGAAAAACAGACGGTTTTTAACACACACACACACACACACACACACACACACACACACACACACACACACACACACACACACACATATACATACACACACACACACACATACACATACATACATACACACACACACACACACACACATATACACACACATATACACACACATATACACACACATACACACACACACACACACACACACACACACAGAACAGACAGTTCAAGGGCCATGAGGAGCAATGCAAGTTAGATAACAAGTTGTTGTGCTCAAGCCTGAGAAAAATAAACTCAAGCTTTGTGTCAAGCAACCTAGGACTACCTCTGAATTTCAACAGTGTGTGTGTGCGCCACAGTGGCATTTAATGCTGGGAGCTGAGTTTGTGTGTGCGTACATACATTAGCGCATCTTTAAAATCGTGTGTGTGAGTTACAAGAACGTTTCTGAGAGTGTGTGTTTGTGTGTGTTGTAGAGCATAGCGGAGGTGTTTCGCTGCTTCATCTGTATGGAGAAGCTGAGGGATGCTAGACTCTGCCCACACTGCTCCAAACTCTGCTGCTTCAGCTGCATACGGGTAAGTGTTTACACACACACACTCACACACATTATCATGATGGATGTCTCTGAAATCTCAACTTCTAGAGCAAATATCATAGATTATATAAAGTCTATAAAACAGTTTACTGAGAATCCACAGGTTTATCCCAGTTTACAGTGTAGAGACTTTACTGAGAATCCACAGGATTCATCCTTTTGGAAAGCACTGTTATCTCAAACATACCTAATATGACTAAAAGTGTGTGTGTGTGTGTGTGTGTGTGTGTGTGTGTGTGTGTGTGTGTGTGTGTGTGTGTGTGTGTGTGTGTGTGTGTGTGTTTTGCAGCGATGGCTAACAGAACAGAGAGCCCAGTGCCCTCACTGTCGGTAAGTCCCCTCGGCACACACGGCTCAATATTCACAAACTGACACTAACCCCCCGCCCAAAACAAAAACACAATATTTACTGGGAAATATTAGCAAGTGTTGGTTAGAGATGACCTGGCCCTGTCCTCCCCCGCCCCTCTCTCACACACACACACACACACACACACACACACACACACACACACACACACGGGAGAGAAGAGGCGTTCCTCTAAGTGATTGAACATTGATTGTTTTGTTGAAGATGTCATTAAAGTTTGTGTTGTGTGTGTGTGTGTGTGTGTGTGTGTGTGTGTGTGTGTGTGTGTGTGTGCACTTGAAGTGGCTTTGATTGGAAGGATCTTTTTACTAAACTAATCTCAAGTCTATCTCTGAAGATGATTCATCTGTCACTGCTCTGTTTATGGGACTAATAGAAGTGTTTCTGTGTGTGTTTTCGTGTGTGTGTGTGTGACAGGGCACCTCTGCAGCTGCGTGAGCTGGTGAATTGTCGCTGGGCAGAGGAGGTCACCCAGCAGCTAGACACACTGCAGCTCTGCAACCTCTCAAAACATGAGGAGAACGACAAGGACAAGTGAGCCCCCCCCCTCCCCCCACACACACACACACACACACACACACACACACACACACACACACACCTCTGCAGTCTCTCCAAACACAAGGAGAACAACAAGGACAAGTGAGTTTGTACACACACACACACACTGCAGGTCTGCAACGTCTCCAAACAGAAGGAGAACGAGAAGGACAAGTGAGTCTATATACACTCACACAAACCTCTGCATTCTCTCCAAACACAAGGAGAATGGAGCAGAAGTGAGTCTATATATACAGACACACACACACACACACACACACACACACACACACACACACCTCTGCATTCTCTCCAAACACAAGGACATTGGAGCACAAGTCAGTCTATATAACTAAATCATTGTAATCATATGTATCTGGAATATGAACTGCCCAACCAAATGGCTGCAGTGCTAAATGTATTGGTATTCATTTACACAGCACATAATAAGTATACACACACACACACACACACACACACAAACACACAAACTTGTGTGTTCCCCACTGCAGGTGTGAGAGCCACCACGAGAAGCTGAGTGTGTTCTGCTGGACCTGCAAGAAGTGCATCTGCCACCAGTGTGCCCTCTGGGGCGGCATGGTACGACACACACACACACACACACACACACCAGTGTTAATTTTGGCAGCTATTTTAGATTTAGTCTTAGTCTTAGTCTTTAGACGAAAATGCATATTAGTTTTAGTCACTTTTAGTCATTTTTATCCTGCTTAGTTTTAGTCTAGTTTTCGTCGACGAAAACTCAGAACATTTTAGTCTAGTTTTAGTCGACGAAGTCTCATTACATTTTAGTCTAGTTTTAGTCACATTAAACTAAAAATTAAGTCCATCTTATAGTCACATTAAACTCCTTTCCATCCCTTCTCAGGCCCGGGGACCCCTTGTGTTGTGTCTACAACTGCATAATAGTCAAGCTTGCAGTACTTAAACTGTGGATGCAATTAGTCTCTAAGATACAGATCTCCTATGCCTACAGCTGAATTCAATGTAAATAATAATTTTAAGGCAATACTTAATTAACAGTATTATCATTAAAATATAAGAGAATATCAAGTCTAGATTTTGAAGATTCAAATGATCTGATAACACAATACAACTACTATGCCTACCTGGCCTTAGTTAAATCAACCACATATCCTCCATATGAATTGCTGTGCAATCTGATAACCAACATACAGTATTTAGCTAGACGGATAGTTTGAGAGTTGATAGTAGTGCCAATGATAATAACAATTGCATAAATAGACAAGGATATGTAAACCAATCACATATTCATTTATTTTTTCTTGATTAATGTCATGCGTGGCCTGTCCTATAGTCCACTCTGCAATGTGTTTACTAGCTAGTTATCGATAGCTAGTATAACTTAGCTATGCTACCTCATAGTTAGCCAACGTTAGCTAGCTAAAAGTTTTGGAACTCATTTGCCAAGCCAAACGGGAGGTTTCAATCGAAAATGACTAGCTAGTTATCCAAGCTGACACAACCTATACACTCGACTGCCCCTTTGAAGTTAACTTAACGTTGGCTAATATATTCGAATAACTAGTTAACATTAGCTAATTATCATTGACAGTTACTAGCAAATTTACCTTGGCATAAATGGCACGGTTGTCTTGTGCGCTTTCAGGTGCCTCTTGTTGTGTTCTTCCCACCTATTTTGAAGCCACAAGGTTTCTCTCCGGTTATTGCGGTGCATTGTGTTTTATTTTCTGTCAAGTTATAATTAAAGACTGTCCAGATATCTATTCCTATTTGTCTTCCAGTACCGAGTGCTTGAACTTCAGCCATCATAACGTTCAGCCATAGGGCGTCACTTGCATGTCTGGCCATCTCAGGGAGTGGAGGAGGGATAGATACAGGACCGGGCAACATTCAACCAATGATGCGCATACAAGTTTAGAAAAAAAAAACAATTGTGATTTAGTCAACCACCAACATTTTCGTCTCGTCTCGTCTCGTAAAAGAAAGTTAAAATAGATTTAGTCATAGTTTTTATTTATAAAGATCCGTTTTCGTCACGTCTTAGTCTCGTCTTAGTCACGGAAAAAAGGTCGTTAACGAATATTTTTCGTCATAGTTTTCGTCAACGAAATTAACACTGACACACACACACACACACACACACACACACACCCCACACCCCACTAGTGTGCCCTCTGTGGCGGCATGGTACCACACGTGTGTGTGTGTGTGTGTGTGTGTGTGTGTGTGTGTAATTATACGTATGTGTGTGGGTGTAACACTGGCGTGTGTGTCAAATGTGTGTGTGTAATATGTGTGTGTGTGGGGGTAACACTGGTGAGTGTGTGTGTGTGTGTGTGTGTGTGTTTAATGTGTGTGTGTGTGTGTGTGTGTGTGTCTAACGCTGGTGTGTGTGTGTGTGTGTGTGTAACGCTGGTGAGTGTGTGTATGTGTAACACTGGTGAGTGTGTGTGTAACACTGGTATGTGTTCTCCCCTGTGCAGCATGGTGGTCATACCTTCAAGCCTCTGGCAGAGATCTATGAGCAGCACGTTACCAAGGTGAACGAGGAGGTTGCCAAGCTACGCCGACGACTCATGGAGCTCATCAGTCTCGTCCAGGAAGTAGTACGCTGCCAAACACGCACACACACACACACATTGCAATACAGCTACCACACCAACCGTCATCAACCACCTTCAACCATCTTCAGCTTCCAAAACAACCATCATTAGATAAAAACGCACACACACACACACACACACACACACACACACATACACACACTCATATACAGATATCAGAGCCTATTGTGAAATAAACCAGCACAGAACACTGCCTCAGCAACACAGCTGGTGATTAGTATGCCCTGTGTGGCCAGCAGTGGGCAGTGTGAGCCCACAGTGAGGCTCTCCCATCATCATCACTCAGTCAGTAGTGGTGTTCACATTTACGCCCACATATGGAACACCCAGCATCTCTGTTGGTGTCTGTAGGCAAACAGCCAGAGTGTCCAACTCCATAGGACTCCAATAGGCTATTGTGTGTGTGTGTGTGTGTGTGTGTGTGTGTGTGTGTGTGTGTGTGTGTGTTTATGATGTGTTCCATACAGGCAGTAGAATGACTGACTCCAATAGGCTATTGAGTGTTCCATACAGGCAGAGTGTCCAACTCCAATAGGCTATTGAGTGTTCCATACAGGCAGAGTGTCCAACTCCAATAGGCTATTGAGTGTTCCATACAGGCAGTGTCCAACTCCAATAGGCTATTGAGTGTTCCATACAGGCAGTGTCCAACTCCAATAGGCTATTGAGTGTTCCATACAGGCAGAGTGTCCAACTCCAATAGGCTATTGAGTGTTCCATACAGGCAGTGTCCAACTCCAATAGGCTATTGAGTGTTCCATACAGGCAGAGTGTCCAACTCCAATAGGCTATTGAGTGTTCCATACAGGCAGAGTGTCCAACTCCAATAGGCTATTGAGTGTTCCATACAGGCAGTAGAATGACTGACTCCAATAGGCTATTGAGTGTTCCATACAGGCAGTAGAATGACTGACTCCAATAGGCTATTGAGTGTTCCATACAGGCAGAGTGTCCAACTCCAATAGGCTATTGAGTGTTCCATACAGGCAGTAGAATGACTGACTCCAATAGACTATTGAGTGTTCCATACAAGCAGCAGAATGCCTGGTGGTAATGTGTACCAGGTCTGATCGGTGATATTAAACAGAACATTTAACCAGAGTTCAAGTGGGCCGATGCCAGTGTGGTGATGGTGGTCCTGTTTGAAATGGTGTGTGTGTGTGTGTGTGTGTTAGAGATGGGCGTCCTGTTTGAGATTGTGTGTGTGTGTTTGAGATGGTGGTCCTGTTAAGTGTGTGTGTGTGTGTGTGTGTGTGTTTGAGATGGTGGTCCTGTTTGAGACGGGGGTCCTGTTAAGTGTGTGTGTGTGTGTGTTTGAGATGGTGTGTGTGTGTTTGAGATGGTGGTCCTGTTTGAGACGGGGGTCCTGTTAAGTGTGTGTGTGTGTGTGTTTGAGATGGTGTGTGTGTGTTTGAGATGGTGGTCCTGTTAAGTGTGTGTGTGTGTGTTTGAGATGGTGGTCCTGTTTGAGACGGGGGTCCTGTTAAGTGTGTGTGTGTGTGTGTGTGTGTGTGTTTGAGATGGTGTGTACAGAGGATACTGACTCGAGGTTAAATACCCCCAGGTTAAGTACTTGCAGGTAATACTTGGATATTTCCAATGTTTTAAATGCCAGTCAAGTGAAATCAAGTTTTCTTAAAGGGTCTTCTGCCATCTTAACCTCCACTGAGATGAACCCTGGCTTTGGGGGGGTTCAGTGGGAGTGATGTGGGTTTGGGGAGGTACATTTAGTCATTTAGCAGACGCTTTTGCCCAAAGTGACGTACAAGGGAGAGAACAGTCAAGCTAAGAGCAATAAAAAACATGGTGTAACAATAAATGGGAGTGATGTGCGTTTTGGGGGGGGGGGGGGGGGGTCAGTGGGAGTGATGTGGGTTTGGGGGGGTTCAGTGGGAGTGATGTGGGTTTGGGGGGGTTCAGTGAGAGTGATGTGGGTTTGGGGGGGTTCAGTGGGAGTGATGTGGGTTTGGGGGGGTTCAGTGGGAGTGATGTGGGTTTGGGGGGGGGGTTCAGTGGGAGTGATGTGGGTTTGGGGGGGGGTTCAGTGGGAGTGATGTGGGTTTGGGGGGGGGGGTTCAGTGGGAGTGATGTGGGTTTGGGGGGGGGGGGGGGGGTTCAGTGGGAGTGATGTGGGTTTGGGGGGGGGGGTTCAGTGAGGGTGATGTGGGTTTGGGGGGGGTTCAGTGAGAGTGATGTGGGTTTGGGGGGGTTCAGTGAGAGTGATGTGGGTTTGGGGGGATTCAGTGGGAGTGATGTGGGTTTGGGGGGGGGTTCAGGGAGAGTGATGTGGGTTTGGGGGGGGGGGGGGGGTCAGTGGGAGTGATGTGGGTTTTGGGGGGGGGGGTTCAGTGAGGGTGATGTGGGTTTGGGGGGGTTCAGTGAGAGTGATGTGGGTTTGGGGGGGGGGTTCAGTGGGAGTGATGTGGGTTTGGGGGGGGGGGTTCAGTGGGATTGATGTGGGTTTGGGGGGGGGGGGGTTCAGTGAGAGTGATGTGGGTTTGGGGGGGTTCAGTGAGAGTGATGTGGGTTTGGGGGGGGGGGTTCAGTGGGAGTGATGTGGGTTTGGGGGGGGGGTTCAGTGAGAGTGATATGGGTTTGGGGGGATTCAGTGAGAGTGATGTGGGTTTGGGGGGGGGGGGTTTAGTGAGGGTGATGTGGGTTTGGGGGGGGGGGGTTCAGTGGGAGTGATGTGGGTTTGGGGGGGGGGTTCAGTGGGAGTGATGTGGGTTTGGGGGGGTTCAGTGAGAGTGATGTGGGTTTGGGGGGTTCAGTGAGAGTGATGTGGGTTTGGGGGGGGTTCAGTGGGAGTGATGTGGGTTTGGGGGGGTTCAGTGGGAGTGATGTGGGTTTGGGGGGGTTCAGTGGGAGTGATGTGGGTTTGGGGGGGGGGGGTTCAGTGGGAGTGATGTGGGTTTGGGGGGGTTCAGTGAGAGTGATGTGGGTTTGGGGGGGTTCAGTGAGAGTGATGTGGGTTTGGGGGGGTTCAGTGGGAGTGATGTGGGTTTGGGGGGCTTCAGTGGGAGTGATGTGGTTGTGATGTCCCCCCTCAGGAGAAGAATGTGGAGGCGGTCCGCGGGGCGAAGGACGAGCGTGTCAGAGAGATTAGGAACGCAGTGGAGATGATGATCGCAAGACTGGACAACCAGCTCAAGAACAAGCTCATCACACTCATGGGTATACACACACACACACACTCATGGGTATACACACACACACACAAACACACACACTGGACAACCAGCTCAAGAACAAGCTCATCACACTCATGGGTATACACACACACACACACTCATGGGTATACACACACACACACACAAACACACACACTGGACAACCAGCTCAAGAACAAGCTCATCACACTCATGGGTATACACACACGGAGACACACAGAGACACACTTTTGGTTTGCTGCACTTTGTTTAAACAAAAACAAAAAAATTATTTTTTCATTTTGAAAGCATCCTCACTCAGGTGAGTAGACAAGTAACCGTGTGTGTGTGTGTGCGCGCGCAGGTCAGAAGACATCTTTGACTCAGGAAACAGAGTTGTTGGAATCTTTGCTGCAGGAAGTGGAGCACCAGGTGACATATTTACTCTTTTACCCCATCCATACGTCTCCCTTTACCCTTTACCCCATCCATACGTCTCTCTTTACCCTTTACCCCATCCATACGTCTCTCTTTACCCTTTACCCCATCCATACGTCTCCCTTTACCCTTTACCCCATCCATACGTCTCTCTTTAGCCTTTACCCCATCCATACGTCTCCCTTTACCCCATCCATACGTCTCTATAAATGTGATGTAGTAGTATTATTATTATTATATAGTCTATAGGGTGATATTATGACTCTGAACCTACGGTGGCGTGTTACTTGTTACTCAGTGTGTGTGTGTGTGTGTGTGTGTGTGTGTGTGTGTGTGTGTGTGTAGCTGAGGTCCTGCAGTAAGAGTGAGCTCATCTCCAAGAGCCCGGAGATTCTGCTCATGTTCCAGCAGGTGCACAGGAAGCCCATGCAGTCATTCGTCACCACACCTGTGCCCCCCGACTTCACCAGGTGTGTGTGTGTGTGCGCTGCGGGTATATGGTGTGTAATGTGATTCCTTGTGAGTGTGTGTGTGTGTGTGTGTGCGCTGCAGGTATATGGTGTGCTGGATGACTCCTCGTATGTGTGTGCTGTGGGTATATGGTGTGTAATGTGATTCCTTGTGAGTGTGTGTGCGCGCTGTGGG
>NC_045159.1:5246763-5249263 GCF_900700415.2 Clupea harengus | reverse complement strand
ATAGCAATGCATTGCAACGTGAACAAAAATAGAACAAAAAGAATACCACACTTCTCACCACTCCGCGAATCTGAAGTGGATCTTCCGTATGTTGATAATCCTTAACCTCGGATTTCCAACGGGCCAGAGAACGCTCGCGATTTTAAATAATAATCGTACATGAAAACAAAAAACTTGTGTGTATAAACAAAGGCTTTTGGCTGCCACGATTACAAACAGTTTGAACTCTCTAGCTTGCCGCCACTTCTCCATACGACACCAAGTGAAAAGAAAACCTCCCCCCACAACCCAGGAGCGTACCTACTTAAAGCAACAGCACCCCAATGTGCAGGCCTAGGTGATCATCCATTACCATTCTATTCAGAGGGATATTACTCATCATATGGCCAGACTGTATTATGTACAGCCTTCATATGCTCGTCACTCAATATTATGTGAACATCTCAATGGTAGTTTGACCTCTTGGTTGCTCACGTCAACCCATTCCTCACTCTTATTGTGTGACACGTTACTAGTCCTGCGGATCAACCCATTCCTCACTCTTATTGTGTGACACGTTACTAGTCCTGCGGATCAACCCATTCCTCACTCACTGTTAGACCTTTAATCAGGCCTGTATGTGATTCGCTGGTGTGTGTGTGTGTGCGCGTGTGTGTGTGTGCGCGTGTGCGTGTGTGCGTGTGTGTGTGTGTGTGTGTGTGTGTGTGTGTGTGTGTGTGTGTGTGTGTGTGTGATTCACTGGTGCTGTTTCAGGCAGGGAATCCACTCATTCAGATCAGTATGCAACCATCTTATGGTATGTGTGTATGTCTTATGATTACGTGTGTGTGTGTGTGTGTGTGTGTGTGTGTGTGTGTGTGTGTGTGTGTGTGTGTGTGTTCCAGGTCTGGTGAGAATGATGTGTACGGGGCCACTCTGGAGTTGGAGGAGGGACACATGCCTGAGGATGCAGCTGGAGCCACAGGTCTACTGTTCTCTCTCTCTCGCTCGCTCGCTCGCTCTCTCTCATTCTACTGTTCTCTCTCTACTGTTCTCTCTCTCTACTGTTCTACCCCTCTCTCTCTCTCTCACACACTCACACTCTCTCTCTCTCACACACTCTCTCTCCTGTTCTACCTTTTTACCTCTCTCTCTCTCTCTCTCTCTCACACTCTCTCACACTCACACACTCTCTCTCCTGTTCTACCTTTTTACCTCTCTCTTTCTCTCTCTCTCACACACTCACACTCTCTCTCTCTCTCTCTCACACTCACACACTCTCTCTCCTGTTCTACCTTTTTACTTCTCTTTTTACTGTTCTCTCTCTCTCTCTCTCCCTCCCTCTACTGTTCTTTTTCTCTCTCTCTCTCTACTGTTCTTTTTCTCTACTGTTCTTTTTCTCTCTCTCTCTCTGTCTCTCTCTCTCTCTCTCTCTCTACTGTTCTTTTTCTCTCTTTCTCACGCTTTCTCTTGCTCCCTCTGTCTTTCTCTCTCTACCTCCCTTTCTCTCTCTTTAAGCCCACCTGAGCCACAGGAAAACACCTGACCTCAGCTCTCTTGAGGAGCCAAGCTGTTTTACACACACACTCACACACTCTCTCACTTCAGCATGACCATGTGAACAGATATACACACACACGCACACGCACACGCACACGCACACTCTCACTTCAGCATGACCATGTGAACAGATACACACACACACACACACACACACACACACACACACACACACACCAACATGACCATGTGAATACCTTCAGAGGTGGTTGCTGTGGGTGCTGAAGCTCAGTGAAAGCTGGCTGTATAGATGCTGACGTGTGTGTGTGTGTGTGTGTGTGTGTGTGTGTGTGTGTGTGTGTGTGTGTGTGTCCTCCCAGGTGGTTCTGGCCCGCGGGCGACCCGGCGCGGAGCAGGAGCCGCCAGTGCCAGTGGGCTGCTGGAGATCGACCCGGTCATCCTCATCCAGCTACTGGACCTCAAGGACCGCAACCACATGGACGCACTGTGGGGGGTGCAGCCCAGACCACCAACACTGCTGCACAACCAGGGTACACACACACACACACACACACACACACACACGTCATGTCCGGCTCACAGACATGACAAATAATAGAAGTTCACACAGGTTTAAAATCCAAAACACTAAGGGTTTATTTACAGTTAGCCAGGACACTAACATTCCAAGCTACAGTGAGGTGTGACAGTCAGTTAATCAGTTGTTTCGGCGTGGATGCATGCATGCTAGGTCAGTAAGTGGAGTGGTGTATCGTACAAAGTACGCAAAGAATGAGCATGGCGCGAGCAGAGTGTAGGGAGCAAAGTTTCCCCTTTCTCTCGAATCTCTGTCAGAATCTCCTTTGGAACCAGTGGGATTTGCTCTTATAGTACCGGTCCCAGGTGTTCCCAATCACTGATGAGCTGAACACACCTGCTGGGCATCTGCAAGACAAACACACACACGCACAGACAGACAAACAGCCAGCCCAGCCACCAAAAGAGGCGGGGTCGTCACAAT
>NC_045159.1:5236763-5239263 GCF_900700415.2 Clupea harengus | reverse complement strand
GGACATCCCAACTAAGAACTTTGAATTAACGGTTATCGCTTAATTGTATCAACGTGCTATAGAATGTTTCATCGCGGAGTGATTTATTATTAGCTGTGAAAAGTCCGAGTTGGGATGTCCTGGGATATTCCAACTCATGGAACGTCTCTTGTCCAATCAGAAACAGCTAAATAATTCAATAGAACCCAATTGTTTTATAACTAAGCGATAACCGTTAATTCAAAGTTTTTATAATTCCAAAAGACGTTGACAATGGAACTATTTTTTTTGTTGCGGAGAAACAATGGCGAAATAAAGATTTTTTAAATCAATAAATTCGTGTTTAAATGTTAATTGGTTGACTATAAAATTGTTTTATAAAAGCAATATAGTAGCAATAGTGAACTCAGAATAAATGGTAAACCTCCTAATACAAGAGCTAATATGGTTTTGTGTTACTGGGAGAATGAAGCTGTATGCCTCTCCACTTTGAGGTTTGCCACTGAACCACGCACTTGGAATACCCGTTTTACTGAATCTCCTTGCAGCGTTTAAATCTCACCTTCAGGTAGTCAGCTCGGTTTGGCTAACTCACATGCATTTATATCAACAGATAAGCCACTGTACTTCGTTATGAAAGATGTAGTCAGGTTAAGTCTACTTTTATAAATGATATGGTGTCTCCTCTGTGCAATGAAAGCTTCTATTAAAATGACATTTGTTGTAGTTGTTGTTGTTGCTGCTGTTGCTTTTTCGTTGTCTTGGGGAGACCCCATACTTGGGCATATGTAACAGTCGTGAGGAGAGGAGGAGTATTGGGGCTAGGCCCTCACATAATGAGGATGTTTATGCCAGCGCTGTGATCACACACACACACTGTGATCAGTGATCAGATCAGGGGGGGACTTTACACCTGTCTCTTCACACTGGGGGGGGGGGGGGTGGGATGACTAAACAGGAGAGTCGCACACGCACCAACCAATCTCTAACACACACACACACATACGCACGCACCAACCAATCTCAAGCACACACACACACACATACGCACCAACCAATCTCTAACACACACACATACACACACATACGCACGCACCAACCAACCAATCTCTGACACACACACACACATACGCACCAACCAGTCTCACACACACACACACGCACCAACCAATCTCTAACACAAACACACACACACACATACGCAGCAACCATTCTCTAACACACACACACACACACGCACTCACCAATCTCTAACGCACACACACACACACATACGCAGCAACTATTCTCTAACACACACACACACACACACACTAGAGGAGGGGCAAAAGAATGTCGTCTTTTCTCACTCTCTGCACGTGCTTCCTGCTGCCATCATGTTCGGACTATGTCTCCAAGCAGACATTTTGTTTTTAATAAATTATTTTCAATAAAGTATTCAGTAAACAAACTAATTTTCAGTCATCTGTGAGTCGTGTCACACTGTGTAGGTGAGGCGTGTTTTAATGAGGCCACTCTGAGTCAACCAGACCAATAGCCCTGTGAAGGGACACACACACACACACACACACACACTCTCTGAGTCAACCAGTCCAATAGCCCTGTGATGGAACACACACACAACACACACACACACAGTGATGGCCAGTGAGGATGAGAGCCTTTCTTTGGCTCTATTAGAACCCCGTGTTGAGCTGAGTTTATATAACGCCTTTTATATGCACACTGAACACGACTGAGAGAAGCACTTCAACCTTCCTGTGGGAGTCAGAATGAGATGCTCTCTCTCTCTCTCTCTCTCTCTTTCTCTCTCTCACTCTCTCTCTCCTCACTCTCTCTCTCTCCTCGCTCTCATCCCTCCTCACTCTCTCTCTCCTCACTCTCTCTCTCTCTCTTCTCTCTCTCCTCACCCTCTCTCCTCACTCTCTCTCTCATCACTCTTTCTCTCTCAGAACACTTTACAACAAGAGCCAATAATAACTCAAGCCCATGAATATTTAAACACACACACACACACACACACACACACACAGGCCTGTTCTCATGGTACATACCACAGGAAGCCTGTGTCTGTAAACGTACATCAAAGAGGCCGATGTCTTTCATGTGTGAAACTGGAAAAGTCTATTTTTACATGAACTCTGTTCCACTCCTACTCAAAACACACACACACGTGTACACACACACACACTAGTTTTCCCTGCTGTCCACACTGACGCGCACACATACACACCGTTTGTCCCTGCTGTCCACACTCACCGTACCACCGCACAAGCAACCACAGACACTCCACACAACTGTTTCTCCCATGCTGTTCTCCACACCACACACCCAACGACACACAACCAACAGCAGGGCAGACGAGGGGCCTTTGACTTAAAAAGCATTCTCTGTTAATTAACTCCCCGTTGCAGCACGGTCAGGCAGAGGACGGGAGGGGAGACAGAAGGGAACAGGGTCGCCTACATAGACAATGACGAGGATCCCCCCTGATCCACTCTCTCTCAAACTAAACACAAGC
>NC_045159.1:5229263-5231763 GCF_900700415.2 Clupea harengus | reverse complement strand
GAGAGAGAGAGGCCAAAGCAGAGGAGGATAACGATTGATGAAAGGAGAGAAGAAGGAAGAAACTTTTGGAGATGGCACCAGGGGTGGTGTGTGTGTGTGTGTGTGTGTGTGTGTGTGTGTGTGTGTGTGTGTGTGTTTGGAGGGTAAGTCTACACACTAAGAGGAAGAAATGTAAAGAGTGAGTTCTTGCCTCATGACTATGGGCTGGCGAGTGCCTAAACGTTCTGTGCCGTCACATCTTAAAGTGGCCGACCAGGTACAGCTCATCTGACTGTGGCACATCCAGGAGCCCAACTCTCAACCCAACAGTCTAAGCCAAGCCTAGTCTAGTTTATGACCAATCTATTCTTAACCCAGCCTAAGCCTAGTTTAGTGACCGTATCCAAACTCTCAACCCAACAGTCTAACGGTGCAAACCCATGACACCGTTACGAGCGACGCGATATTCTAAATCCATGCCTTTCAACGGGAGCCAATCCATTGTGACGTAGACCACCGTTTTGGGCGCCGCGACCGATAAAAGTTGGAAAATGTTGAATCCTATGCAAATGAGGAGCGATTTTTCCCGGCAGCGGCCAATCAGATTGTTTGGTGTTGTCTCTGACGGTTTGAAAATGCTATTTCCAGACGCTACAACATGCCCACTCAAAGCGATGGAAGCGTATCGCGTCGCTGTCATGGGTTTGCACCATAAGCCCAGCATAGTTTAAACCCAGTCTAGTTTAAGCCCAGACTAGTTTAAACCCAGTCTAGTTTAAGCCTAGTCTAGTTTAAACCCAGTCTAGTTTAAGCCTAGTCTAGTTTAAACCCAGTCTAGTTTAAACCCAGTCTAGTTTAAACCCAGTTTAAGCCCAGTCTAGTTTAAGCCCACTAAGAGAGATGTTCTTTGGTTTAAAAACAAATGAGACATAGGGACTATCAATAACAGGAGTGGACGTCGAGGCCTTCCTTCACACACACACACACACACACACACACACACACACACACACACACCTCTCTGGCCTGCCACTCAGCCGGTTGCCACGGTTACGGCACGAGGCTGCTTTGGGGTGATGGGCAGTAACGGCCCTGACTCTAACGCACTGACTGACCAGAAGGAGGATGGGCTCCAAGATGGCAGCTGTGACCCTATGAACTCACACATCTGTACACGTGCATGGGTGCATCTGTGTGTGTGTGTGCATGTGTATCATAATGAATATGTGTATGTATATATATATGTGTGTGTGTGTGTGTGTATGTATATCTATATGAATATGTGTGTAGGTATATATGTGTGTGTGTGTGTGTGTGTGTGTATGTATATCTATATGAATATGTGTGTAGGTATATGTGTGTGTGCGTGTGTGTGTGTGTGTGTGTGTGTGTGTATGTATACTGTATCTATATGAATATGTGTGTGTGTATGTATACTGTCTCTATATGAATATATGTGTAGGTATATATGTGTGTGTGTGTGTGTGTGTGTGTGTGTGTGTGTGTGTGTGTGTGTGTGTGTGTGTGTGTGTGTGTGTGTGTGTGTGTGTGTGTGTGTATGTGTGTATGTATATCTATATGAATATATGTCTATGTAAATGTGTGTGTGCGCGTGTGAGGAATGACGTAATGGTTACAGGCTGTATAGGGGCAGTAAGGAGTCTCGTTGCCCCAGTGGAGGCGGGTGGATGAGTGTGTGCTGGGGCAGGGAGGTGCTGGGGGGGTGGAGGTGTGTGCTGGGGGGGTCGCCCCATCAGAGCACCGAGGGCAGCGCCCCCCCCAGTCGGAACTCAGGAGGGGGCGGGGCTGAGGGGCGCCGCCGCAGAAGCATTTGAGGCGAAGGGAGGAGCCTGCTGAAAGGCCCTGCCCTCCTGAGGGGCAGGCGATTCATCCTCCGTCGGCGCCGGTCTCCGCGGGAGAGGAGTGTCGCCGTGGGTAACAGGGTCGCCGTGGGCAGCAGCAGTCCGTCGATGCGGAGCGGGAGCCGTGATTCGGGGAGCGGCGGCCCGTGACAGCGATATTCGCACAGCCCCTCCTCCCCCCCACATGGTCGCCATGACCACCCCTGCCCGGGCCAAGCCAGCAGGTCGGAGTTGGCGAAGGCTCGCCGCAGGGGCTTCTGGGACAGGGCGGGCAGCCGCAGGGTCCCGCCGGTGCTGAGACTGGGCCCGTCCGTGCTCAAGCTGGTTCTGTCCGTGAAGGAATCCATGCGGTCTTCGTAGCCCAGATCCGCCGGCGCCGAGCACTGCTGCAGCGGCCAGCCGCCCCGGCCCTTCCCGCCGCCCCCCTCACCACCACCGTCATGGCAACCCAGCTCTGGCTCCTTCCCCTCCTCCTCGTTGACGGACTCCTCCTCCTCGGGGGGGGCCGTGCCGTCGGGGTGCTGGCTGGGCGGGGGGGCACGTGGGTCGCGCAGGAACACCACGATGACGGTGATGTTGTCGCTGGAGCCGGCGTCGCGCGCACAGGCCACCAGCTTGTGCGCCACCATGGCCGTGTCGCCGGCGTTCTCCTTCAAGTG
>NC_045159.1:5221763-5224263 GCF_900700415.2 Clupea harengus | reverse complement strand
TTTCCCTCTCTCCCTCACTCCCTCTCTCCATCACTCCCTCTCTCCATCACTCACACTCTCTCTATCTTCCCCTCCCTTCCTGTCTTTCTCCCTCACTATCTCTTCTCTTCCTCTCCCTCACTCCCTCTCTCCATCACTCTCTCTCTCCTTCTCTCACACTCTCTCTATCTTCCCCTCCCTTCCTGTCTTTCTCCCTCACTATCTCTTCTCTTCCTCTCCCTCACTCCCTCTCTCCATCACTCTCTCTCTCCTTCTCTCACACTCTCTCTATCTTCCCCTCCCTTCCTGTCTTTCTCCCTCACTATCTCTTCTCTCCCTCTCTCTCACTTGTTCTTCTTCTCCTTCTCTTTGACTCTTCCTCTCCCTAACCCTTCTCTCTTCTCTTCTCTTCTCTTCTCTTCTCTCTCTTCTCTTCTCTTCTCTTCTAGTTTGCCTTCGGTAGAAGAGGGGAAATGAGAATATGGGGGCCAGTTGAGTCTCTTTTCACCCACCAGAACAGAGGGTGTGTGTGTGTGAAGGTGATGGTTCTCTATGCGGTGTGTGTGTGTGTGTGTGTGAAGGTGATGGTTCTCTATGAGGTGTGTGTGTGTGTGTGTGTGTGTGTGTGTGTGTGTGTGTGTGTGTGAGAAGGTGATGGTTCTCTATGAGGTGTGTGTGTGAAGGTGATGGTTCTCTATGAGGTGTGTGTGTGTGTGTGTGTGTGAAGGTGATGGTTCTCTATGAGGTGTGTGTGTGTGTGAAGGTGAGGGTTCTCTATGAGGTGTGTGTGTGTGAAGGTGATGGTTCTCTATGAGGTTGTGTGTGTGTGTGTGTGTGTGTGTGTGTGTGTGTGTGTGTGTGTGTGTGAAGGTGATGGTTCTCTGTGAGGTGTGTGTGTGTGTGAAGGTGATGGTTCTCTATGAGGTGTGTGTGTGTGTGTGTGTGTGTGTGTGTGTGTGTGTGTGTGGGAAGGTTCTCTATGAGGTGTGTGTGTGTGTGTGAAGGTGATGGTTCTCTATGAGGTGTGTTTGTGTGTGTGTGTGTGAAGGTGATGGTTCATGAGGTGTGTGTTTGTGTGTGTGTGTGTGTGTGTGTGAAGGTGATGGTTCTCTATGAGGTGTGTGTGTGTGTGTGTGTGTGTGTGTGTGTGTGTGTGTGTGTGTGTGTGTGAGTGATGGTTCTCTATGAGGTGTGTGTGTGTGTGTGTGTGTGTGAAGGTGAGGGTTCTCTATGAGGTGTGTGTGTGTGTGTGTGTGTGTGTGTGAAGGTGATGGTTTTCTATGAGGTGTGTGTGTGTGTGTGTGTGTGAAGGTGATGGTTCTCTATGAGGTGTGTGTGTGTGTGTGTGTGTGTGAAGGTGATGGTTCTCTATGAGGTGTGTGTGTGTGAATGTGATGGTTCTCTATGAGGTGTGTGTCTGTGTGTGTCTCTCTCTGTGTTACCACTCACAGCCGCTGTTTTAAGTGCTGATGAGGGAGAGTATCCTCCCTTGTGTGTGTGTGTGTGTGTGTGTGTGCGTGGAGAGGGGGTGTGTTTTTGCCAGATATTAAAAGCTTTTATTTAATTACAGGCCAGTTGCAGTGATAGCACAACAGAGAGTGAGTATGTGTGTGGGGTGTGTGTGTGCGTGTGTGTGTGTGTGTGTATGTGCACCCAATCACTCAGACAGGCAAATTATTGGAAGACACACCTGGGTAAACCAGCATAGCTCCATGAATGTCATTAAGAGGTGTGTGTATGTGTGTGTGTGTGTGTGTGTGTGTGCTCCATGAATGTCATTAAGATGTTTGTGTGTGTGTGTGTGTGTGTGTGTGTGTGTGTGTGTATGTGTATGTGTGTGTGTGTGCTCCATGAATGTCATTAAGAGGTGTGTGTATGTGTGTGTGTGTGTGTGTGTGTGCTCCATGAATGTCATTAAGATGTTTGTGTGTGTGTGTGTGTGTGTGTGTGTGTGTGTGTGTGTGTGTGTGTGTGTGTGTGTGTGTGTGTGTGCTCTATGAATGTCATTAAGAGGTGTGTGTGTGTGTGTGTGTGTGTGTGTGTGTGTGTGTGTGTGTGCTCCATGAATGTCATTAAGAGGTGTGTGTGTGTGTGTGTGTGTGTGTGTGTGTGTGTGTGTGTGTGTGTGTGTGTGTGTGTGTGTGTGTGTGTGTGTGTGTGTGTGTGTGTGCTCTATGAATGTCATTAAGTGGTTTTCCATACAGGATGTCATTAAGTCTAGGAAGGCAGTTTGGCAGGCAACACTGTTCTCCCACAGACCTCAGCTTTCAAAGTTGACTTCTTACACAATGCAAGCCACAAAGAACTACGGGCCTCATTCTCCAACATTTTCTGAAGTTTCTTCTGAAATATTTTCTGACGGACTTAACAAACAAGGCTGACTGCTGTCACTTCGGAAGACCAACATAAGAAAACACCTCCGCCTGATTCATGAATGCCTGAAAATGTGTTCTTACGCAGCCGAAGTGTTCTCAGCGTGTGAAAGCGTGTTCTTGTGCACCTGGATTTGCATACATACACG
>NC_045159.1:5191763-5196763 GCF_900700415.2 Clupea harengus | reverse complement strand
TCATGTGATGACATACATATTTTTTGTCTCCAGATGCCATATATTGGTGTCGTTCACCCATCCTGCAACTGCATATTGATGTACTTTTGAAAGCCTTCAGGCTATCTCCGGTGTATGGGGATGGATTGTGTACAAGATAAATATATATGTCGGGAAAGGACAGTTGGGGCAGACGTTTCGCAGACTTTAAGGGACAAAATAAAGTTGCCGATAATAAATATGGATCGCAGCCAATAATCAATGTTTTTTCTAAATATCGTTGTCTTTCTGCTTCATTCAGATGTGCTGTGTTCGTAGTCATGACTCTGTTCGTTGGCTAACTATGAAAGCTAACTAACTAACCACTAGAATTAGACAATACTACTTTTAAAAAGTCTACATTTTAACAACCTATCAATAGAAAACAATACCATTATTATATTTATATTATTATTATTATAATATTATTACTATATATTAATATATATGACTAACTAGCTACTATTGGGTACAAATACAATGGGAATAACCATAGACATATATACATAGACGCCCTGTTGGCCCTTGGCTCGCGTGTCAACTCGCCGCCATCTTGGGGAGGTAATGACTGGCCAGTAAACACATGCAAGTGAATGGGGGAGCTCCTGCTTTTCTGGATAAAAAGCACTATAGCGTTTACATTTCTCAACCGATTTCATTGATTCGTTTATATATTGAATGGTTTATGATCTACGAGGAATAAAAAAAAAAAGTTTTGTCTCCATGTTACTTAGAATCTTGATAGTAAGGCTATAAATCGCCACAGGCATATGTACATACATCATATATGTCTATGATAATCGCTGCTAGACGCTCACTGTTCTTGTGCTCCCACAGCTCATTCACTTTGAAATACGGAAACGAAATCTAAATGATCGAAATAGTGCTTCTTTAACTACTAATATTGAATTTGACCATCATTGAGAAAAACGGAACAGAATCTGCAAATAGCCTAGCATAGCATACTCAAACTACTGACAGAGGAGGCAAATGTAAACAACCATCAAACACCTGCTTTCTATATTTTTATAGCAGTGAAATACACACATTCAAATATACAAATTTTTGTACATATACACAATTTGATATAAGCATGACCAAGACCATGCATAGTTTTCTTTGCCCTCCGTTATCCTCCTTATCCATACCTTCGTGTGCTGCATATCAGAAATGGCCAACAGAAAAGCGAAGACGGAGACGGCTCCTGTTACCATGGAAACAATAAACGAACCTAGCTTTAGTATCTACATAGCTACTGCATATCAGAAATGGCTAACAGAAAAGTTTTGAAAAGGTACGATAACGGAGGGCAAAGAAAACTATGCATGGTCTTGGTCATGCTTATATCAAATTGTGTATATGTACAAAAATGTGTATATTTGAATGTGTGTATTTCACTGCTATAAAAATATAGAAAGCAGGTGTTTGATGGTTGTTTACATTTGCCTCCTCTGTCAGTAGTTTGAGTATGCTATGCTAGGCTATTTGCAGATTCTGTTCCGTTTTTCTCAATGATAGTCAAATTCAATATTAGTAGTTAAAGAAGCACTATTTCGATCATTTAGATTTCGTTTCCGTATTTCAAAGTGAATGAGCTGTGGGAGCACAAGAATAGTGAGCGTCTAGCAGCGATTATCATAGACATATATGATGTATGTACATATGCCTGTGGCGATTTATAGCCTTACTATCAAGATTTTAAGTAACATGGAGACAAAACTTTTTTTTTTTATTCCTCGTAGATCATAAACCATTCAATATATAAACGAATCAATGAAATCGGTTGAGAAATGTAAACGCTATAGTGCTTTTTATCCAGAAAAGCAGGAGCTCCCCCATTCACTTGCATGTGTTTACTGGCCAGTCATTACCTCCCCAAGATGGCGGCGAGTTGGCACGTCGCAGCAACGTTCTGAAGCAGACAATGGGGCGTCTATGTATATATGTCTATGGGAATAACGGTAGAGTTGGACACAAAGATGGCGGCATGCTTCACGGAAGTGACGTCTTTGGTACTCATGAATATGTTCATGATTCAGCCACAGGGTTCTAGAGGGTTCTAAACTGCAGATATGTTCATGATTCAGCCACAGGGTTCTAGAGGGTTCTAAACTGCGGATATGTTCATGATTCAGCCACAGGGTTCTAGAGGGTTCTAAACTGCAGATATGTTCACGAGTCAGCCACAGGGTTCTAAACAGTACAAACAGAGTTCCACACGACCTACAGATCAACCAGCAAAAAACACATCAAACTCTGAGAGGCAAGAGTGTGTGGGTGAGAGAGAGAGAGAGAGGGAGAGAGAGAGAGGGAGAGAGCGAGAGAAAAACAGGTCTCAAAATAAAGAGCACAAAACTAAGAGAGAGAGAGGGAGAGAGAGAGAGAGAGAGAGAGGGAGGGAGAGGGAGAGGGAGAGAGAGCGAGAGAAAAACAGGTCTCAAAATAAAGAGCACAAAACTAAGAGAGAGAGAGAGAGGGAGGGAGGGAGAGAGAGAGAGATAGAGAGAGAGAGAGAGAGAGGGAGAGAGGGAGATAGAGAGAGGGAGAGAAAAACAGGTCTCTAAATAAAGAGCAGAAAACTAAGAGAGAGAGAGGGAGAGAGAGAGGGAGGGAGGGAGGGAGGGAGAGGGAGAGATAGAGAGAGAGAGAGAGAGAGAGAGAGAGAGAGAGGAGAGAAAAACAGGTCTCTAAATAAAGAGCACAAAACTAAGAGACAGCCAGAACACCACCGCCCAAAGAGAAAGACACTCCAGGATATAGGACACACACACATACACACACACACACACACACACACACACACACACACACACACACAGACACAGACACAGACACAGACACAGACACAGACACACACACACACACACACATACAAACAACCCACCCTGCTCAGACCCACTTACAGCACTGAAGGGGCAGAGGTAGAGAGGGAGGGAGGGAGGGAGGGAGGGAGGGAGGAGACAGGAGCAATAGAGAGGAGAAATGGAGAGAAAGAGAGACAGAGGAGAGGAGTGATAGAGAGAGAGAAAGAGAAGAGGAGAGGAGATGACCAATAGAGAGGAGAGGAGTGGTAGAGAGAGAGAGAGAGAAGAGGAGAGGAGATGACCAATAGAGAGGAGAGGAGTGGTAGAGAGACAGAGGAGAGGAGTGATAGAGAGAGAGAGAGAAAGAAAGAAGAAGAGAAGAGAGAAGCAATGGACAGAGAGAAGGGAGGAGAGATAGAGGGAAAATAGTAGAAGAGGTGTGGTCTGGGGCCATCCTTCACACACACCCACCCACCCATACACACACACAGACACACATACTCACACACACAGACATAGACAGACACACACAGACACACAAACACACCCACTCACACACACACACACACACACCCACCCACCCACCCACCCACTCACACACACAGACACAGACACACACACACACACACACACACACACACACACACACACACACACACACACACACACACACGACCTGAGAAATGTGCCCAAGTTAGGGCAAGGACATCCTTAGGGTCAGTCCAACCGGCTGCAGCTCACTTACAAGGAATACTGGGTCAATGATTCCCACATGGCATCCCACTTCACACACACACACACACACACACACACACACACACACACACACACACACACACACACACACACACACACACACACACACACACAGGCATGCACATGCATCCCAATTGGAAACTGAGGAGAGGGGAAAAGAAATGGGGTAGGTGTGTGTGTGTGTGTGTGTGTGTGTGTGTGTGTGCCGGCGGTTTGCCTTCCAATCTTCATATTTAAACATAATATTTTTGTTTTTAGCATTTTAGGACAATGTTAACAACCACAGTGGAAAAGACCCCAAGAAGCTTAATTTGTTTTGCTTGCGAAACAAAATGCTCAAAATGAATAGAAGATACAAGCTATAATAAATAATATGTAATAAAAACTCACCAAACATACCATTTACAAAAGTATTCACTTAGGACAGATGAACAGCCATCCACAAAAGACAACTATGAAAGATGTGTGTCAGACGTATGTCAGTCAGAATTTGCGCATGTCCTATTCAAACAGACAGGAAACAGCGAGACGGTGAGGCAGCGACGAGCTGTGCCTCATCTCAGATTGCGCAATCCCTCACAAACTGGGTTGAGCGCATGCGTAGAACCTATTTAGTTTAGCTGATCTGACGTAAAGACGCAGTGAAAAAGCACGGGGAGAAGGCAGGCAAATAGTACCTCTGTTTCAATGAAGAGAGCATGCGAGAGCCCACCGGTCGGGTTTATGCTTGTTTTGCCGTTACTCTTCTTATATTTGACCTTGACTACGAAAATGGAAGATTCTATAGCTAAGCTAAAACATTTCTCATAACTGAACTTTCAATCAAAACGTGAATTGATCAATAATGGGAGACCAATGCCGTAGCTAAAAGGTATGCTTCTAAACGACGGGACAGAAGATAACTCGATCAACTTCTTACATCCAAAGCCAAATTGCTTTGAAAATATTTTCAACCTCAAGAATAGATTTGGTTTTGGACGTACAGCGGAGACCCTCAGGGGGCCTGTGCAACTTCGTAAGAGTTCATATTCACGAGTGCATAATCACACATATTAACACGAGTTCATCACAAGCTAGCAGCTGCCAACTGTATGTAGCTACCTTACCTATGTGTGTGTAAGAATGCTGATATGAAAAACAACCAGTAGTCAATGTGCAAGCTGCCAATTGAATGGTGATTTAAGATACTGTATTGGGTTTATATATTTGTAAATCTGACTCTGAAAGAGTCAGTGCCTCACCAGCCACGAACCTCACCGCACGTTACTGTTCCAGGTAATCCCAAATAGGACTCTGTCGCTTTCTCCCGACTTTTGCCGCCATGATACCAGGTGAGGGGCGTGTATTAAAAGTGGTACGGCGGAAGATAGACTAAAAGGTTATGTATGAAATAAATTGACAAAGACGAAAACTAAGGACATT
>NC_045159.1:5168287-5186051 GCF_900700415.2 Clupea harengus | reverse complement strand
GGCCTAGTTGGGGCCTGGCTTGAGCCTTGAGAGGGTGCCAGTATTTGGGCCTAATCGGCCAAGCAGGTGCCCAGGGTGCCACGCACTTGAGTTCCGGGCGGTACGGCCTGAAGGTTTTTGTTTGTTTATTTTGTGGGCACTGTGTTGGGGTTTTGTAACCCCTTCGTAAATAAATATATATATTTTTACAACAACCACCATCTCCTGCACTGTCCTTCCACCCTTCACCACCGAGTCCAGTCGCCACATCCCCAAACAACGTGGGGTGACCGCCCGGTCCTTCACACACACACACACACACACACACACACAACCTCACATTTACACACCCACACACAAACACCACTTCCTCATATTCATACACACACACAGATGAAAGCACAAGAATGCCTCCCTGTTAATGTCAAACCTGTCATTCCAGTTAAAACAAGCCTCATCGATCACGCCACATTTACACACACACACACACACACACCACCATCACATTTACACACACACACACACACAAACACTACCATCACATTTACACACACACAGACACACACTACCATCACATTTACACACACACACACACACACACATCACCGTCCTATTCACACACACAAACACTACCATCACATTTACACAGACACACACACACACTACCATCACATTTACACACACACACAAACACTACCATCACATCTACACACAGACACACACACACACACCACAATCACATTTACACACACACACACACACCACTGTCACCGTTACATTTACACACACACACAAACGCCACCGTTACATTTACACACACACACACACACACACACACACACACCACATTTACACACACACACACACACACACCACAGTCACATTTACACACACACACAATTCTCACATTTACACACATACCATCTTACATGGAAAAACAATTAGCCATATGCACCACACCTACCCATCCACACACCATATTGGCACACACACACACCATATTTGCACACATACTCACACTACCTCAAATTTTCACATTTAAATCACATTTAAAACACAGATATCCTTTGATAACACAACACACACACACACACCCACACACACACACACACACACACATACACCCACACCCACACACACACATACTGGCCACCTCCTGCAGTTGCGTTGTGAGAGTTGAACAAAGGAGATATCCAGCTCTAAGACTCAGCACTGCCATTAGAGCTTACGCCCGGAGACAGAATAATCACACAGCGATCACACACACACACACACACACTCACACACACACTCACACACACAGACACACACACTTAGGCACACACACCAAAATACATTCATCAACCCAGACGCAAAAATATAGAACTTTAGGCAGACATTTCCCCTCAGACACACTTCCCCTCAGCGCCATCACACACTTACCTCAGCCCCATCACACACACACACACACACACACACACACACACACACACACACACACACACACACACACACACACACACACACTTCCCCTCAGCTCCATCACACACACACACACACACACACACACCCTTCCCCTCAGCCCCATTACACACACACACACACACTTCCCATCAGCTCCATCACACACACACACAAACTTCCCCTCAGCTCCATCACACACACACTTCACCTCAGCTCCATCACACACACACACACACTTCCCCTCAGCTCCATCACACACACACACACACACACACACTTCCCCTCAGCTCCATCACACACACACACACACACACACACACACACTTCACCTCAGCCCCATCATCGAAGACCAGACTGGGGAAATCTGGAGAAGCACAGTTTCACAGTTACAACACACAGACAGACACATACAGAAACACAGACACAGACACACACACAGTTCAATCTGAAAGGCAGAGCAGTTGAATCTGTAAAACCACCACTGCTTCACTCACACACACGCACACACACACACTCACACAGAGAGAGAGAGAGAGACACACACAGACACACAGACACACACACACACACACCACTGCCTCATTCTGATGTTTTTAATGATACAGTATGAAACGCTCAACATGGCAGCCAGTGTTTGGCCCCGTCTATCCTATTCAGTGCTCACACACACACACACACACACACACACACACACACACACACACACACACACACACACACACACACACACACATCCATCCTATTCAGTGCTCACACACACACACATCCATCTTATGCAGTGCTCACACACACACACATCCATCCTATTCAGTGCTCAAACACACACACATCCATCCTATGCAGTGCTCACACACACACACATCCATCATATGCAGTGCTCACACACACACACACACACACACACACACACACACACACACATCCATCCTATGCAGTGCTCACACACACACACACACACACACACATCCATCCTATTCAGTGCTCACACACACACACATCCATCCTATGCAGTGCTCACACACACACACACACACACACATCCATCCTATTCAGTGCTCACACACACACACATCCATCCTATGCAGTGCTCACACACACACACATCCATCCTATTCAGTGCTCAAACACACACACATCCATCCTATGCAGTGCTCACACACACACACATCCATCATATGCAGTGCTCACACACACACACACACACACACATCCATCCTATGCAGTGCTCACACACACACACACATCCATCATATGCAGTGCTCACACACACACACACACACACATCCATCCTATTCAGTGCTCACACACACACACACACACACACACACACATCCATCCATCCTATTCAGTGCTCACACACACACACACACACATCCATCCTATTCAGTGCTCACACACACACACACACACACACACACACACACACACACACACACACACATCCATCCATCCTATTCAGTGCTCACACACACACACACACACATCCATCATATTCAGTGCTCACACACACACACATCCATCATATTCAGTGCTCACACACACACACACACATCCATCCTATGCAGTGTTCACTGGAGCTAGAGCGCACACATCCGTCCTACGCAGTGCTCACACACAAACACACACACACTCAGATCACAAACACTCATTGAGCCTTGTGTCACTGCCTCAGTCTCACTGGTGACTGCTGGGAGATTTGTCAGAGCTGGTGACTAGGCTACCGCTCGCCAGGCTGTCTAACGTGACGAGCTGTATTGGTGGGGGGGGGGGGGGTGCGGGCGGGCCTGTGTGTGTGTGTGTGTGTGTGTGTGTGTGTGTGAATGGAAACGATGAGTGAATGCAGGCAGTGACAATAGAGGCAGCCTGTGTGTGTGTGTGTGTGTGTGTGTGTGTGTGTGTGTGTGTGTGTGTGTGTGTGTGTGTGTGTGTGTGTGTGTGTGTGTGTGTGTGTGTGTATGTGTGTGTGTGACAATAGAGGCAGCCTGTGTGTGATTTGAATAAAACATAAACAGTGGAACTCATATCAGATCCCCACATCAAACCACAGTCCTCCGTCTCACCAGCACACACACAAAGACTGAAGCTGACGATCTGATTGGACGGACAGACTGAAGCTGGGGATCTGATAGGACAGACAGACTGAAGGTAGGGATCTGATTGGACAGACAGACTGAAGCTGGGGATCTGATAGGACAGACAGACTGTAGCTGACGATCTGATAGGACAGACAGACTGAAGCTGGGGATCTGATAGGACAGACAGACTGAAGCTGGGGATCTGATTGGATCGACAGACTGAAGGTGCGGATCTGATTGGACGGACAGAACAGAAGTGAGGTTTCTGAATGCTATGAAGGCTGACTGGGCAAACTGAGCTTGAGCTCCTTGCTGTGGTGCTTCATGCCGGGGGCTCGTGTGGAGACACACTTACCCACACGTACCCACGGCTCCAGCACAGCAGCCCCAGACTGGCACAGCCAGACTGCACCTCACACACACACATCCATCCTATTCAGTGCTCACACACACACACACACAAACACACACACACACACACACACACACACACACATCCATCCTATTCAGCTCAGCTCTCATCAGGGTCCATGTTTGGAAACTCTCATATGAGAAGAGCTCAGCAACGCCAGACTGCTGGCAAGCCGATCACACTAGTGTAGTCCGGTCCAGTCCAGTCCAGTCCAGTCCAGTTCAGTCCAGTGCAGTCCAGTCCAGTCCAGTGCAGTGCAGTGCAGTCCAGTCCAGTCCAGTCCAGTCCAGTCCAGTCCAGTCCAGTCCCATCTCCATCTCCGTCCTCTCCAGATGTTATGGCTGAATAAACTGCTACGTCAGTGAGGTTCCCTCAGTATGTCTCACACACACACACACACACACACACACTTCCTGCTCAGAGAGCCCACCACAAGCACAATTATTTGATTTGATTTATTTATTTATTTGTATTATTATTATTATTTGATTTCATGTCACTGAGCGCTAACACTTAACAATGCACAAAACTGACCTGTATTTGTCTCTCTGTTGTGTTATGTCTTGTGTTTTTATAGTGTAAATATGTATATATATATATATATATATATATGTTCAATCTATATTTTTATTGTTTTTGTGTCTGAGAGCTGCTACCTTAATTTCGTTGTACTTGTGCAATGACAAATACATGTATTCTATTCTATTCTATTCTAACCAGAATAACTAGTTATTACGAGGTTAGAAGTACAGGAGAAAAATATGAAAAGCACATTCCAGTCACCTGGACAGAATACTAGAGAGTTTTCATTCTAGTCAGAATATGCACAGTTTAGTTTAGAGAACATCGGTCCTGGCTCGCACTCACTGCCTTCCTCAGGTCTAGTCAAGAGTGGACATTCATGGGCTGAGTCAATGTTCTGGCAGCTACAAGTCATTAGATACATTTCAGAAACCCAAAGAACCAACCATAATTACACTATTTAAGCCATTTTCATGAGATCTAGATAACCCCTGTTCCCCCGGATATATTAGCATATTACTGAATTCCCTCTCAAACATTACAGCGTGACACCCAAGATACGGATCGCCGCCACAGGGTGACAGGGAGTCATATCTAGGTGCTGAGCTAGTTTGCATATAACACGAGGAAATGAGTGAAAATGATGACGTCAAATCTTTGTGTCAAGCGCCTTTCTCGCGCACCTCGTTGCTGCACAATGACACATTTCCGGCGTCAACCTTCAGTCTTACTGTATCTAAGCCAACAGACAGGTGTGCGCATGAGAGGACGCGGACGGCTCCCTCCATCACAGACAGACACACACACACACACACATCCCCTTCCCTGCGTTCGGTCGGTCTTTCTCTCGCTCTCCTCAGATGTGGGCGGGCGACCGGTCTATTTGTAGAAACACGCATGACGTCATTTCTCAAGCGCAAACCCTTCCCACAGTTCGAGAAGAATTCAATTTAGCTAGCGCGAGATGCCGTCGGCTACAGCGCGAAGGGAGCCGTTTTTTTCTTTCTTTCCCTTCCTGTGAGGCAGCTGTGCCACGGAATGAGGATACGGATGCACACAACACACACACACACACACACACACACAAACACACACACCTAAGGGAACACGGTAACCTCTTCAAACGTTAACCTGCACCTGAGCGGTACCCATTTATATGGATTCACGCACGAGCGACTGTACAGATGCCGCAGCTGTGAGATTAAATGATCGAATCGCGCGCTTTGTTTTCATAATAAAATACTAAACAAGGAAGAAAATGCCTCCTGTATGAACGTGGATAACGGCGGTAGCTACGGTGCTCCCCTAAAAAGGAGGGGATGATGATCGGCTGGCGTTGGCTCAGTCGTAGCCTATAGCCTTATGATGAGTGTGACGCAAAAAGATGGGTATCCACCAGTCGGGGACCTCGGGCGGGCACGCGGGGATGCAAGAAGGAGGAGGGAGTGTGTGTGTGTGTGTGTGTGTGTGAGAGAGAGATAGAGGAGAGAGAGAGAGAGAGAGAGGAGAGAGATGAATGGGAAACCCGCAGAAACGCGCTGAATGAAAAGGGGGTTGTGTTGCGATACAGTACACCACAACTGTCAGGGGTGCTGAGTGCTTCTGCTCGCAGAGTTCACCGTGCTTGGCCAACATAAGACTGTCCAATCATTTAGGCAGTAACAGCACATTACAACTTGACATTGTTTATGACATAGACTGCTGGATTTAATGAGTGTATTTTTACTACAAAGAAGAGGAGAGCTTTTTAGAATAACCCAACCCCAAGCGCGCTGCTTTGCATAGGACTATACCCTCCACCCGCGCGCTCCACCATCACCCGCCAGCCTGCTCCACTGCGCTCGAGCCTACAGCTGAAGCACCCAGCGCGCGGAACTCCGTGAGATGTTGGGGACTGTGACAGCCATAGCGGCACGGCACGTCACACTTCATCAGACTGACAGCGAGCAAAATGAGAATAAGAAACAGTTTTACCAAATGTAATTCGATCCGGGTCAGTCTCAAGTTCATGTTTTCAGTACCCACAGAGGCTGTCGTCAGCAGCAGCCTAAATTTACTTTACTTTCGTTTATCACTTCTGTTTTATGTGTGTTCACCTTAAATCTCGAGGTGTAGCTTATAACGTGTCCGCAACATATATAGGAAACAATAAGACAAAATATTGTAGTTCTAATAGAAAGTGGACCGGTACTTAACTATTTGCACAGGTGCTGAAGACACAGGTCGAGGCACTCCCCCTCCACTTCGTCCTCAGTTATGAGATCCGTCATTGGCCGCATCGGAGGCGGTTGGTCCTCCAGCAGTGGGGGTTTCATCTCCCGGAGAAAGAGCTCCAGGAACCTTCGGAAGGTTTTCTCCTCGTTGCTAGAGCCGGACATCGCTTCACATTCCTGGGGGTGCACAATAGGAGGCAGCTTGAACCGGGTGGGTCCGGAGAGAGAAAGTCTACTTTGAATTTGAGCAGACTGGTTTACTGCTCTCTCTCGTTCTCTCTCTCTCTCTGTCTCTGGCTCTCTCTCTCTCTCAGTCCCGGAGTTGCGCGAGTAGGGAAGCGCGCGCGCGCAAGAAGCCACGATTCGCGGATAATCACACGAGAGAGAGGGGGTGGGTGGATGGTGGTGACGTAGGAGCAGAGAGGGCGGAATAAGAGAGCGGGGAGGAAACAGAAAATAGAAAGCCGTCACGCTATGCCGCCAGAGGCTCGAGCACGCGCGCGCCCAGGAATGCAGCGTATGCCGCGGTGGGTCGGCTCGTGTGACTTCTCGCCTGCGTGCGCGCTCCTGAGTGCAAAAATAAGAGAGAATCTCTCCTGTTGACAGGCAAAGCAGCATAAAATAAGAAAAAGGCGCGTCGCCTTCACAGCCTCCGTAAAGAGGGTCTCTCCCTTGCGTGTGCTGACATCACACCTCGGTGTGACGCAAACCGCTCTTGACCTTAACTGCTTCTTCACAGAAACGTGAAATAAAGTACAGTGTTTGCCTACAAGTCAAAATTACCAAGGTCACAGAAATGCTGTTGGGAAGAACCATCATATTTTCCCCAATCTTTGAAAAGGACCTGTGCTCTTCACAAAAGACATTTTGTTTTTAGCTTTTTATTGACTAAACATTTTCTTCTGAGTCACCTATTTATTTGATGAGGTGTGGGTGGTGGAGCTGATAGCAGCAGCCACCCACTGATATCTAAACACGACCCCCCCAGAGTGTCGGGGTCGCGCAGTGACGCGCGCATAGGGAGGCAAAGTGCTTAACGGAGGAGATTCTCGTGGCCGCCAGTACAGAGCGAACGGCACGCAGCGCATAAAGCGGGTTATTCACTTCGGGATTGCTGCGTCCGAGGCTCTCTCACATTCTCGTTTATTATTATTATTATTAAAATCTCCGTTACGGTGACGATGACATAATGTTAATTGAAATGAGACCCATTTTGGCAACATCAAAAAATAACCTAATAGAGATAAATATTCGGGCAAATCATAGACTACCTAAAACTGAATGAGTGAGATGAATAAATAGAATTGATTTTCTGCGATTCGCGCTCAGAGCTCCGTCCATAGCGCTCAGTAATGCCCCATTCTAAGCGCGCGTATATAGGACATTCGGCGCTCATTCTAAAAATATCAACTGTTGTAGATTTCAAGGCGCGATCGGCATTAACTGCTTCCTCGCCAGTTTGTGGTCTTGTGTCTCACAGCCTGGATAGACGGAGGAGCAGATGGGCTGCTGGTTAATGGACGTTTAAAATCACCCTACGGGGAAAGTGCGGGCAAGTGACCAGTCAAAACTTAGATTAGAACATTGTTCGTCCACGGAGTCTGTAGGCTACTACTACAAATGGCTATAATTATGGCAATCACTCACTTAGATGTTCAAAATTGAAATCAAGATGCAATCTTCAATCATGCTGCATCAATCAAGATTTTTTTTTGGGGGGGGGGGGGGGGGGATTGCAGAATGGTCGCAGCTGAAGCTTCAGCCTGCGGGTACGAACACGCCCATCTGGGCACAAGTGCGCCGCGTCCCTCCCTGCACAGGGGCTATGCTGCGCTCATATTTCAGCAAGCGCTCCTGTTTAGCCCGGCCGGAGAGGGCTTTCAGTCGGATCATTTCATTAGAATACTGCATCAGTGCATCGCGCCGCTCCATCTCAGCGTGCTTCAGTCCATCAGGAGCGCGTGAGCGGCGGCGGCGGCGGCTTCCACTCTCCACGTCAGATGGCGGCCTCAGGCTGTCGCCATAAAACACTAAAATCACTCAACAAAATGCACCTGACCCTGCAGTGGCGATAGAGCTGAGGTCTGTCCTGATGGGTCTCTCCATCATACCCGACCTCTCACACACGTCCAAAAATATTCACTTTCACACAGACACACACACAAACACAAACACACACACACACTCTCTCTCTCTCTCTCTCTCTCTCACACACACACACACACACTCTCTCTCTCTCTCACACACACACACACACACACACACACACACACTGATGCTTGGGGAGGGAGAGAGAGAGAAAGGGAATAGGAATTAGGAAGAGAGAGAGGGAGTAGGAATTAGAAAGAGAGAGATTAGGGAATAGGAATTCGGAAGAGAGAGAGGGAGTAGGGATTAGGAGGAGAGAGAGAGGGGAAAAAATTGGGATCAGGAAGAGAGAGAGGGATAGAGTAGGGATTAGGAGGAGAGAGAGAGGGGAAAAAATTGGGATCAGGAAGAGAGAGAGGGATAGAGTAGGGATTAGGAGGAGAGAGAGAGGGAAAGAATTGGGATCAGGAAGAGAGAGAGGGATAGAGTAGGGATTAGGAGGAGAGAGAGAGGGAAAGAATTGGGATCAGGAAGAGAGAGAGGGATAGAGTAGGGATTAGGAGGAGAGAGAGAGGGAAAGAATTGGGATCAGGAAGAGAGATAGGGATAGAGTAGGGATTGGGAGGAGAGAGAGAGGTTTAGAATAGGGATTAGGAGGAGAGAGAGAGGGAAATAATTGGGATCAGGAAGAGAGAGAGGGATAGAGTAAGGATTGGGATGAGAGAGAGAGGGATAGAATTGGGATCAGGAAGAGAGAGAGGGATAGAGTAGGGATTGGGAGGAGAGAGAGAGAGGTTTAGAGTAGGGATTAGGAGGAGAGAGAGAGGGAAAGAATTGGGATCAGGAAGAGAGAGAGGGATAGAGTAGGGATTAGGAGGAGAGAGAGGGGGTAGGTATTATAAAAAGAGGGAGTAGGGATAAGAAAGAGACGGGGGGGAGTAGGGATTAGAAAGAGAGAGAGGAAGTTAATATTAGAAAGAGGGACTGGGTGTAGAGATTAAAAAGAGAGAGAGGGAGTAAGGATTAGGTAGAGAGAGAGAGAGGGGGTAGGAATTAGGTAGAGAGGGAGTAGGGATTAGGTAGAGAGAGAGAGGGAGTAGGAATTAGGTAGAGAGGGAGTAGGGATTAGGTAGAGAGCAAAGTGAGAGATCATGCCAAAGCTGCTAGTAAGGGCTGCATCTAATCTTTAGCTCGTATCTGATACTTCAGGCGTGACTGGTTTATACGGCTAGCTCATCTCTGATACTTCAGTCGTGACTGGTTTAGACGGCTAGCTTCGTGACTGGTTTAGACGGCTAGCTTCGTGACTGGTTTATACGGTTAGCTTCGTGACTGGTTTATACGGTTAGCTTCGTGACTGGTTTTTACGGTTAGCTTTGTGACTGGTTTATACGGCTAGCTCGTATCTGATACTTCAGTCATGACTGGTTTAGACGGTTAGCTCATATCTAATACTTCAGTCGTGACTGGTTTAGACGGTTAGCTCACATCTAATACTTCAGTCGTGACTGGTTTAGACGGTTAGCTCATATCTGATAATACTTCAGTCAGTCATGACTGGTTGAGACGGCTAGCTCATATCTGATAATACTTCAGTTGACTGGTTTATACGGCTAGCTGAGCTCATATCTGATACTTCAGTCGTGACTGGTTTAGCGCATATCTGATACTTCAGTCGTGACTGGTTTAGACGGCTCCAGTCCTACTTCTAGCTTTGGCCAGTGATGGATGTCCTGCCCACCTCGCCTAGGACTGGTCTCACCCTAAGGCCCATGGTGAACAGCTGTGTAGAAACTGTAAGCCCCTTGACAAATCTCAACCTCTCCTAGTGTAAATAGTGAAACGCCATCCTCCCCAGCATGCATCAGGGCCCTGGCCTCCTCTTGGACTCCATCTGATCATGCTACAGGTTATGGGGTTTCTATGGCCTGCCAGACTCCCTCAGGCTCTGGTTCGGTGCCCTTGGAATGGGCCTTCAGCAGAGATGAATGGACCGGCACCGGACAGTCTCCAGCCATCTGAAAATCTGTGCATCGTCTGGCCTGGTCTGTTTCCAGCCATCTGAAGATCTGTGGATCATCTGGCCTGGTCTGTTTCCAGCCATCTGAAGATCTGCGGCTCATCTTGCCTGGTCTGTCTCCAGCCATCTGAAGATCTGTGGATTGTCTGGCCTGGTCTGTTTCCAGCCATCTGAAAATCTGTGGATCATCTTGCCTGGTCTGTTTCCAGCCATCTGAAAATCTGTGGATCATCTGGCCTGGTCTGTTTCCAGCCATCTGAAGATCTGTGCATCGTCTGGCCTAGTCTGTTTCCAGCCATCTGAAGATCTGTGGATCATCTTGCCTGGTGTCGGTGACACGCCTTTTGGTAGACTCCTCATGCGTGGTGCTCTGATGGCCAGACGGCTGGATGCAGAGAGAGAGAGGGCAAGGGAGAGATAGAGGAAGAGATAGAGATGAAATGAGGGAGATAGAGGGGAAGAGAGCGAGAGATGGTGGGAGGGAGAGAGAGAGGGAAGCAAGAGAGACAACCTCCAGTCTTTATTAGAGTCTAGTCCACAACAGACACAGCTCATAGATGCATATAATCATCTGACCAGTGGTCAGTGACTCCTGTTCTCTGATTTCATGTCAGATACTGTGCAGACGAAGCTGTACTGCCATGACAACACATCAACACATTCACTGGAGTTCTACTGCTATGACAACACACCAACACATTCACTTTCACTGGAGTTCTACTGCCATGACAACACACCAACACATTCACTTTCACTGGAGTTCTACTGCTATGACAACACACCAACACATTCACTTTCACTGGAGTTCTTTATTCAACAAAACTCTGACATAAAACAGACAGATAATTTTCCTCTCAAAAGGAAGCTTGAACTTGCAAAAAAAAACAATGAGAAAAGGTTTTACACTTATAACCTCATCAACAGCCTGGGTTGGTAATCCTCTGTTACATCACTGAGTATTAATTCATGAGAATGTATTAATATTCATCAATGGACAACACTCTTGCCAAACATATTTACACAGCGGCGTGGTGCCTCACTGGTGCCTAGCGTCTGTTCATCCAATGAGGAAGGGTTTTTAGATGGAGGTAGAAAGGAAGTAGCTCTGTGATTGGCTGCAGCTCCATCAGGGTGGGCGGGCCTCTACCCGGGGCCGCTTGCTCTGCTGCACTGAGGAGGAGGGGCCTGGGGAGGAGGGCAGGGCTGTAGGGGAGGGGGGAGGAGCCATATCCCGAAAACCACCCTCCTGTGGGTGGACAGGGAGAGAGAGAGATAGACAGTGAGAGAGAGAGACAGATACACAGAGAGAAAGAAAGACAGATAGACAGAGAGAAAGAGAGAGAGAGAGAGGTAGACAGTGAGAGAGAGAGAGACAGAGACAGATAGACAGAGAGAAAGAGAGAGAGAGAGAGATAGACAGTGAGAGAGAGAGATAGACAGTGAGAGGGAGAGACAGATAGACAGAGAGAAAGAGAGAGAGAGAGATAGACAGTGAGAGAGAGAGAGAGAGAGAGACAGATAGACAGAGAGAAAGAGAGAGAGAGCGAGAGACAGATAGACAGAGAGAACGAGAGAGAGAGAGAGTGAGAGAGAGATAGACAGTGAGAGAGAGAGAGACAGATAGACAGAGAGAAAAGTAACATTTGCCCTTACAAGAGCATTTAAGTAGGTGGGAGCAGAACCAGCAATCACTCTGTAAGCAAGCATAAGTGACTTGAACTTAATGCGAGCAGCTACAGGCAGCCAGTGGAGCTAAGTGTAGTATAGGTGTGTGTGTGTGGTGTATAGGTGTGTGTGTGTGGTGTAAAGGTGTGTGTGTGTGAGTGGTGTACAGGTGTGTGTGTGTGGTGTATACGTGTGTGTGTGTGTGTGGTGTACAGGTGTGTGTGAGTGTGGTGTACAGGTGTGTGTGTGTGTGTGTGTGTGGTGTACAGGTGTGTGTGTGTGTGTGGTGTATAAGTATGTGTGAGTGGTGTATAAGTGTGTGTGAGTGGTGTACAGGTGTGTGTGAGTGGTGAACAGGTGTGTGTGTGTGGTGTACATGTGTGTGTGAGTGTGGTGTACAGGTGAGTGTGTGAGTGGTGTACAGGTGTGTGTGTGTGTGTGTTAGTGGTGTACATGTGTGTGTGAGTGGTGTACAGGTGTGTGTGGTGTATAGGTGTGTGTGTGTGTGTGGTGTATGTGTGTGTGGTGTATAGGTGTGTGTGTGTGTGTGTGGTGTATGTGTGTGTGTGTGTGGTGTATAGGTGTGTGTGTGTGAGTGGTGTACAGGTGAGTGTGTGTGGTGTACAAGTGTGTGTGTGTGAGTGGTGTACAGGTGTGTGTGTGTGTGTGGTGTACAGGTGTGTGTGTGTGTGAGTGGTGTATAGGTGTGTGTGTGTGTGTGGTGTACAGGTGTGTGTGAGTGGTGTATAGGTGTATGTGGTGTACAGGTGTGTGTGAGTGGTGTACAGGTGTGTGTGTGTGTGAGTGGTGTACAGGTGTGTGTGTGTGTGTGGTGAATAAGTGTGTGTGTGGTGTACAGGTGTGTGTGTGTGGTGTACAAGTGTGTGTGTGTGGTGTATAGGTGTGTGTGTGTGTGTGGTGTACAGGTGTGTGTGAGTGGTGTATAGGTGTGTGTGTGTGTGTGTGTGTGTGTGTGAGTGGTGTATAGGTGTGTGTGTGTGTGGTGTACAGGTGTGTGTGTGTGTGTGGTGTACAGGTGTGTGTGTGGTGTACAGGCGCACTCCTGGTTTGAATCGTACCTCACTGGGCGCTCGTTCAAGGTGTCATGGCAAGGTCAGCTGTCTGTACCTCACCACCTTACCACAGGGGTGCCCCAAGGCTCGGTGATGGGACCACTTCTCTTTGCCATTTACACCACTTCGCTGGGCCCTATCATCCGCTCGCATGGTTTTTCCTATCATTGCTATGCCGATGATACTCAACTGTTTCTGTCTTTCCCTCCTGAGGACACCACTGTCTCGGCGCGGATCTCGGACTGTCTTGCTGATATATCCACATGGATGAAAAACCACCACCTTCAGCTGAACCTGGCCAAAACGGAACTGATGGTCTTTCCAGCCAAACAGGCCATCCACCATAACATCAGCATCAATATTGACTCCTTGTCTCTTGTTCCATCCAAAACAGCAAGAAACCTCGGGGTCATTATTGATGACCAACTGACTTTCACGGACCACATTGCCTCTGTCTCTAGGTCCTGCCGCTTTGCGCTATTCAACATCCGCAAAATCAGGCCGTACCTAACCCAGTATGCCACCCAGCTGCTGGTGCAAACCTTGGTGAACTCCCGCCTTGATTACTGCAACGCCCTCCTAACGGGCCTGCCGGCTTGCGTGGTGAAACCACTACAAATGATCCAGAACGCGGCGGCGCGTCTGGTGTTCAACCAACCGAAGAGGGCACACGTCACCCCGCTTCTTATTGACCTCCACTGGCTGCCTGTAGCTGCTCGCATTAAGTTCAAGTCACTTATGCTTGCCTACAGAGTGCTTGATGGTTCTGCTCCCACCTACCTAAATGCTCTTGTAAGGGCAAATGTTACACCCAGGATGCTGCGCTCTTCTAGTGAGCGTCGTTTGGCAGTGCCGTCTGTGCAAGTACGGCAGTCCAGACTATTCTCATTTGTAGTTCCACGTTGGTGGAATGAACTACCCAGCACTACCAGAGCAGGGGCGTCCCTCTCTACCTTTAAGAAGCTCTTGAAGACCCAACTCTTCAGAGAGCACTTCCTGTCCTAACTGGCACTTCGACTAGTGCGTAACTTGCAATTACAGCAGTTACATTTCTGCACTTCTTTCTTTCTTTTTTATTTCATTTTTGTAATATTTCTTATGTAAAGTAGTACTTATTTATTGTTACACCAGGTTCTATTGCTCGTAGCTTGAATATTCTCTCCCTTGTACGTCGCTTTGGACAAAAGCGTCTGCTAAATGACTAAATGTAAATGTAAATGTAAATGTGTGTGTGAGTGGGGTACAGGTGTGTGTGTTTGTGGTGTACAGGTGTGTGTGTGTGGTGTATAGGTGTGTGTGAGTGGTGTACAAGTGTGTGTCTGTGTGTGGTGTACAAGTGTGTGTGTGTGTGTGGTGTATAGGTGTGTGTGTGTGAGTGGTGTACAGGTGTGTGTGTGGTGTATAGGTGTGTGTGAGTGGTGTGTGTGTGTGTGTGTGTGTGTGTGTGTGTGTGTGTGAGTGGTGTATAGGTGTGTGTGTGTGTGGTGTACAGGTGTGTGTGTGTGGTTTATGTGTGTGTGTGAGTGGTGTATAGGTGTGTGTGTGTGTGGTGTACAGGTGTGTGTGTGTGTGTGGTGTATAGGTGTGTGTGAGTGGTGTATAGGTGTGTGTGTGTGTGTGGTGTATAGGTGTGTGTGTGTGTGAGTGTGTGTGTGTGTGAGTGGTGTATAGGTGTGTGTGTGTGGTGTATAGCTGTGTGTGTGTGTGAGTGGTGTACAGGTGTGTGTGTGTGGTGTATAGCTGTGTGTGTGTGTGAGTGGTGTACAGGTGTGTGTGTGTGTGTGGTGTACAGGTGTGTGTGAGTGGTGTACAGGTGTGTGTGTGTGGTGTACAGGTGTGTCTGTGTGTGTGTGGTGTATAGGTGTGTGTGAGTGGTGTATAGGTGTGTGTGTGTGTGTGGTGTACAGGTGTGTGTGTGTGTGTGTGTGTGTGAGTGGTGTATAGGTGTGTGTGTGTGGTGTACAGGTGTGTGTGTGTGGTGTACAGGTGTGTCTGTGTGTGTGTGGTGTATAGGTGTGTGTGAGTGGTGTATAGGTGTGTGTGTGTGAGTGGTGTATAAGTGTGTGTGTGTGGTGTACAGGTGTGTGTGTGTGAGTGGTGTATAGGTGTGTGTGTGTGGTGTACAGGTGTGTGTGTGTGGTGTATAGGTGTGTGTGAGTGGTGTACAGGTGTGTGTGTGTGTGTGTGTGTGGTGTATAGGTGTGTGTGAGTGGTGTATAGGTGTGTGTGTGTGAGTGGTGTACAGGTGTGTGTGTGAGTGGTGTACAGGTGTGTGTGTGTGTGTGGTGTACAGGTGTGTGTGTGTGTGTGTGTGGTGTACAGGTGTGTGTGTGTGTGTGTGGTGTACAGGTGTGTGTGTGTGTGGTGTATAGGTGTGTGTGTGTGGTGTACAGGTGTGTGTGTGTGGTGTACAGGTGTGTCTGTGTGTGTGTGGTGTATAGGTGTGTGTGTGTGGTGTATATGTGTGTGTGTGTGTGTGTGGTGTATAGGTGTGTGTGTGTGTGTGTGTGGTGTACAGGTGTGTGTGTGTGTGTGGTGTATAGGTGTGTGTGAGTGGTGTACAGGTGTGTGTCTGTGTGTGGTGTATAAGTGTGTGTGTGTGTGTGTGTGTGTGGTGTACAGGTGTGTGTGTGTGTGTGTGGTGTACAGGTGTGTGTGTGTGTGTGTGTGTGGTGTACAGGTGTGTGTGAGACTTACAGTGATGCAGTAAGGTACAGTAGCCTCCATCTGACTGGGTGACTTAAAAATAGATGCCAACCTGAGGAGAAGAATCGAGACAAAAAAGACAGATCACTCTTTCTCTCTCTTTCTCTCTCTCTTTCTCTCCCCACACTGCTGTGTCTCATTCGCTCTCTTTCTCTCCCCACACTGCTGTGTCTCATTCTCTCTCTTTCTCTCCCCACACTGCTGTGTCTCATTCTCTCTCTTTCTCTCTCCACACTGCTGTGTCTCGTTCTCTCTCTTTCTCTCTCTTTCTCTCCCCACACTGCTGTGTCTCGTTCTCTCTCTTTCTCTCTCCACACTGCTGTGTCTCGTTCTCTCTCTTTCTCTCTCTTTCTCTCCCCACACTGCTGTGTCTCTGAGCAACAGAGATGGGAGCTGGAAGCGGCTAACGGCTAACAGGGGCTCTGATCCTCCTATATGGGCACCAGGAAGGGAGAGAGGGTGGGAGGGAGAGAGCGGGAGTGATAGAGGGATAGATAGACAGAGCAAGAGAGGGTGATAGAGAGAGACATGGAGAGGGAGGGAGAGAGGGAGGGTGGGAGGGAGAGAGAGAGAGAGGGAGGAAGAGACAGAGCAAGAGAGGGTGATAGAGAGAGACATGGAGAGGGAGACAGAGAGGGAGGGAGAGAGAGGGTGGGAGGGAGAGAGATAGAGAGGGAGGGAGAGAGAGACAGAGCAAAAGAGGGTGATAGAGAGAGACATGGAGAGGGAGACAGAGAGGGAGGGAGAAAGAGAGAGAGAGGGTGGGAGGGAGAGAGAGAGAGAGGGAGGGAGAGAGAGAGAGAGAGAAGTACATTATGATTATACCCTACACCAGCCGCTGGTGCAAAGTGAGACAATCCATCACACACTTAGAGGTGTGTGTGTGTGTGTGTGCTGTACCTTTACTGACTCAGCATCACACACACACACATACACACACACACACACAGCATCCTGCTCCAAGCCAGACACCCCCCCAACCCTAACCCGAGCCCCTGACAGAATGAACCTCCCTAACCCCAGCCCATCCTGAAGGACCAGTGGGTCCAGGCTCCGCCCCCCCAGGTGTTCATAGGTTTGTGTTAATGACCCTCTGGGTTCAGCTCTTACAGAAAGAGCTCATCTCACACACACACACACACACACACACACACACACACACACACACACACACACACACACACACACACACACACACACACACAGGAAGGTTCGAGAAAAGAGCAATACTGATTGCATAATGCTGATTGGAGTAACACTGCTTGTAATATTACATAATCAGGACAGTGTCTGTAGTTGGGCAAATGATTTTACACAAAGTCAAAGAATTAATCAAAACTGCAAATATAAAGATGAACGCTGTAAATGAGAGAGAGAGAGAGAGAGAGAGAGAGAGGGAGAGAGAGCCTGGCTACTGGTGTACTGGCTTTGCTGTGACTGTCAGAGGTTAGAGGTCGAAGGTCACGGGTGCAGGGGTCAGCGGTTACCTCTGAGTTCCCTCCCAGTGCAGAATGAGTCTCTGTGTGGCTGCATGCCCCCAGCTCTCACCTGCAAACACACACAGACAC
>NC_045159.1:5155292-5157792 GCF_900700415.2 Clupea harengus | reverse complement strand
AATTGCTTGTGTGTGCTGGTCTGTCTTTGTGTGTGTGTGTGTGTTAACTGTTCGGCTGTGTGTGTGTGTGAACTGTTCGGCTGTGTGTGTGTGTGAACTGCTCGTCTGTGTGTGTGTGTGTGTGTGAACTGCTCGTCTGTGTGTGTCTGTGTGTGAACTGCTCGTGTGTGTCTGTGTGTGTCTGTGTGTGTGAACTGCTCGTGTGTGTGTGTGAACTGCTCGTCTGTGTGTGTGTGTGTGTGTGTGGTGTGTGTGTGTGTGTGTGTGTGTGTGTGTGTGTGTAGGAATCTGCGGACCTTGAGGGGCCATGTGGGGACCCTCCCCCTGCAGAGCCAGAAGAGAGGGATGAGAAACGGAGGATGAGTGAAGAAGAGAAGGATGAGAAAGAGAAGACGAGTGTAGAAGCGGAGGAGTGTGTGTATCAGCCAGGCGCTCCAGTGGGTATGTACACACACACACACACACACACACACACACTGTTGTGTGATCTCCTGGTGGTGTGTGTTCTATGCCCTGGTCGTTTGTGTGTGTTGTGTGTTCTGTCCCCGTGTGTGTGTGGCGTGTTTGTGTGTGTTGTGTGTTCTGTCCCCTGTGTGTGTGTTTGTGTTGTGTGTGTGTGTGTGTGTTTGTGTGTGTTGTGTGTTCTGTCCTGTGTGTGTGTGTGTGTGTGTGTGTTGTGTGTTCTGTCCCTAGTCGTCGTGTTGTGTGTGTTGTGTGTTCTGTCCCCGGGTGTGTGTGTGTGTGTTGTATGTGATATCTCCTGGTGGTGTGTGTTCTATGCCCTGTGTGTGTGTTTGTGTGTGTTATGTGTTCTGTCCCTAGTCGTTTGTGTGTGTGTGTGTGTGTGTGTGTGTGTGTGTTCTGTCCCCTAGTCGTGTGTGTGTGTGGTGTGTGTGTGTGTGTGTGTTGTGTGTTCTGTCCCCTAGTCGTGTGTGTGGTTGTGTGTGTTGTCTGTCCCGTCCCCTGTGTGTGTGTGTGTGTGTGTGTGTGTGTGTGTGTGTGTTTTCTCTGCTGGTAAAGGGTGGTTGTGTGTTGCAGGTTTAGACTACATAGTTCCGGCCAGTGGGTTCTTCTGCAAACTGTGTAACGTGTTCTACACCAGTGAGGTGACCGCCAAGGCGGAACACTGCAGCGGCACGGAACACCACAAGAACCTACGGTCCCGGTACGTCCGTCTGTCTGTCTGCGTCAGTGTCTACCTCTTCTCTCTCCTCTGTCTGTCTTCTGTCTCTCTGTCTCCTCTCTCTCTCTCTCTCTTCTCTCTCTCTCTCTCTCTCTCTCTCCCCCTTCTCTCTCTCTCTCTCTCTCTCTCTCTCTCTCTCCACTTCTCTCTGTCTCTCTCTCTCCTCCCCTTCTCTCTTCTCTCTCTCTCTCTGTCTCTCTCTCTCTCTCTCTCTCTCTCCCTCTCTCTCTCCCCTTCTCTCTTTTCTCTCCTCTCTCTCTCTCTCAATTTTTTTCAATTTCAATGGCTTTATTGGCATGAATGTATGGTACACTGTTGCCAAAGCACTTAAACAATAAGAACAATAATAATAACAACAATAATAACAACAATGGTAATACAGGAACAGTTAATTAAATAATAAAAAATAAAAATACATAAAATAAAAATGCTTAAATAAAAAACATTACAATTATAATAATTACGTAAAGAAAAAACATAGACAGATAAGAATAGATAAAAAAAAAAACACTATGAGTTCAGGCCTATGTTTATTGGTGGTATGGCCTGCTCTCGGAGGATGTGGCAGGACTGCACATATTCGGAGGCTAAAATGTTACAGGTCTCTATTTCCCCCAGGAGGAATGGTAGTTTTTGTTGGTTCGTTAGGTTTATGAAACCTGGGTGGATGTATTTTGTTTGTAATATGCACTTCTTATATTGTGGTATTTTGTACATTCCGTCAGAAAATGAGGCCTCATTTTCGACAGCGTTAATATTGCAGTGGACCATAGTCTCCCTTCGGGAGCCACCCAGCATTGTCTGTGTCGCCCCTTTTTCTACTGCAAGACTATGGTCGCTGAGCCTGTATTTGTTAATAGAATTCTTTGTTTATAATTTTTTATTTGGATTAAGTATGGTGCCAATTTGCCAGTCCTTTTTTAATGTTGCTGTATACATTTAGCTTGCTGGATTCTTTCATTTGATTCTTTCCAGCAGTTAGTGTAATTTTCTATACAGCTTTCTTTTAACTTGTTTTAGTTTTGAGGCAATGCTTAAGTCTTTCTTGCTGAGCCCATGTTTTTGGACAAGGTAGTTGAAGGGGTCCTCTCTCTGGGTGTCCATCCCTCAGTTGGGCAGCAGTGTGGTGGTGCCTGTCTGGTTTGCTTATTTGCAGATGGTTTCAGAATTTTGCTGCTTCTCTTTTGTATGTCTAGAAGGAGTGGGTGATCTTCCCAACTCTGCTCTACACGCTATGTTAGGGCAACTCCTGTTTACACCCAGTATATTTTTGCAGAATTCCAAGTGGAATAGTTCGGGGTGGCTTTTGTCCCATGT